>NC_056731.1:1187076964-1187169464 GCF_019279795.1 Protopterus annectens | reverse complement strand
AAGAGGTCTAATATTTGTCAGGTTGGGAGGACATGATCGCAGACCACACTGCTTTGTCATGGATAGTCTGTACCTATCCCCACTAGGTTTTCAGATATCTGCCAAAACATTATCCACTGCTATACTCCCCAGTTTAGGCAATGCCAATCTGGTAAGCTTTCCAAACCAGTAAATTCTACTCAAGATAAACTAAAAGTGTTACTGCTCAGTGCTGGGAGACTCAACAAGAAGCTCCACTCCCTGGAAGCATTCCTCACCATGGAATGTGTAGACATCTGTGCAGTTACTGAGACATGGTTTAAAGCCATGGAAGGCACCCTGACAGTGCAGCAGTATAATGCCTTCTACACATTTAGACCAGTTACCATACAAGAAGGGACAAGAGGTGAAGGTGTATCTACATAAAAAGTAAGCACGCCTCAAGATTGGTCAAACAATATGACATGCTTGAGCAACTCCTTGCTCAGCTAACCTTAGGTAAAGTCACATACCATATCCTTGCTAGCTATAGGTCCCTGTCTATGACCCAGAATAACCATAACATGCACCTGAAAGTACTGGAGTTACTCACCATTCAGCCCAACACCATATTCATCATGGCTGATTTCAACTGTGTTACCATACACTGGGATGCACACACAACTACTATCATACAGGGTTAAAGATGCTTAAAATTTTTCAATGCAAACATTGTGGAACAGCTAGCCTGCACAACTAGTAAGGATACAAATATCCTGGATCTGATACTCACAAATGAGGGAATAATGCACCCCCTAGTGTGATGTCTTCACTTGACAGATCAAATCACAAAGTGGTCAGTCATGAAATAAATATTAAGTTTGAATTCCCAGCAAACTCAGAACCTTTAAGAACTTTTCCAAGGCTAACTACCTCCTATTAAGCTATGGCATAGGTAAATCCCAAGCCCCACAAACTCAGAGAACACTGTAGACTATGTGGAAGCATTTACAGAAACCCTGTCCAGGAATACAAATAACTGCATAGAAGCAGCAGTACCAAACCAAAATAAACTTGGGGCAAATGCCAAAGACAAGCCCCTTGATAGATCCCTAGTATAAATAGGTTGTACAACAAAAGAAAGAAAATCCTGTAACAAATAAGAAGAGCTATGCTCAACAGACAAAAAACAAAAACTCCCTCATCAGTCTCAACAAGCAGCTCAGAGTAGAAATCAAGTATACCAAAGCAAAGTTTGAGGCATTAATAGCCTCCCAGGCTAAGGATAACAATGAGGCATTTTTCAGTTATGTACACAACCTCAAGGGGAACACACAGTGTACTGAACTAATAGTAAATGTACCTCCTTACACAAAATTTGGGGATATAACACATTTACTGGCCAACAAATGTATCTCCAATTTAATCCCCATATCATGGCCTGGTACCCCCAGAAAATACCGTCTACCATTTCCCCCCCAACAATCAATAAAGACCAGGTCCTCATTACACTCTTCATAATGCTGCATCAATTAGCCCTGATAATATCTCAGGATGTCTCTTAAATAACTTGAAACAGCCTTTTAAGTCCCACTACAATCTCTATTTAACCATAGCCTCCAGACAAGCTTTGCCCATAGAAAAAGGAATATTGCAATGGTTATCCTTCTAGACAATGGGAGACCATCAACAGACCCAGGGAGCTTCACACTCATAAGTTTCACTAGTCTTACATTCACGGCCATGGCAAAATTATCACGGACCTGATAAACAAAGACATGGGAAATCTCAGACACTGGACCCATCCCAGCTTGCTTTCATTAAGGGCAGGTCATGCCTAATAAACCTGATGGACTTCTTCAAGAAGGTCTCTAGAGCCAAGGACAAGAGCAAAACTGTACATGCTGCCTACTTTGACTTAGAAAAGCATTTGGCACAATACCTCACTCAGGTGTTATAGACAAGCTCACAAATTTCAGCATAAATCCCTATGTCACCTGATGGATAGTCAAATGGATCATGAATGGGACACATGAAGTTAGGGTGGAGGAATCCACCTTCACCAAGAGGCTTGCTACTAGTGGTGTCCCACAAGGCTCAGTACTGGGACCTCCTCTGTTTGGAATATACTTCTCTGAAGTCAATGCAAATGTAGAGGGTCTTTGGCTGACCACATTTGTTGACAACTGCAAGCTGAGTACAGTCATTGAATTCCCCAGAGATGCAGATATTCTCCAAGAAGGTCTGACACAGACAAATAATTGGTGCCAGAACCATGGCCTAAAACCCAATGCAAAAAAAAATGCATAATTATATCCTTTGGGAAGATGACTACCCCAGCAAATTAAAACGTTGATAACACTCTCCTAAAAGTAGACGCAGTGGTAAGGGACTTGGGAACTCAGGTTGGAAGTAACCTAAACTTTGATCACCATGTGTGTACTTAGTGGTGAGAAAATCCTTCTAAGTGGCACAACTTATAAGTAAGGGCATTGCATCCAGATCTAAGGATATTATAGTGACACTATATTGAGCCCTTATTATCCAATAATTGGGTACAACACACCCTTTGTCATGTACTGGACCAGGCATTTGCATCAGCTGGACTGGCCACAGAGGTTCCACACTAAAATAATATAGGTTGTAAATAGCATGTCCTATGAGGACTACCTCAAAACCCTGGCACTGGACTCATCTCCTAAAGACTACTGAGGGGTTAGCTATGCCAAACCTACAAGGTATACTCTGATCCAGCCCTGATGGAACTGCTACACATTTGCAAAATAAACAGCACTAGAATTACCTTATCTAAGTATCTTAACCTCATCTGTGAGATAAACAAAACATGCTGGACGGACAGGTATGTATCTCAGAGATTACCCCTTCTCTGGAACAGTCTGTATTCATGTGAAGCTGAGCTCTTCCCCTAAGCTTTCTCAAATGCAATTTGGATCAATGGATGGGAAATTGCAAATTCACCCTTGGTTTGTTGTCTGTGTCCCTTATGAACAGGGGTAGTTTGTAGATGCCCTGAGGCACAGACATATACCGATGACATTCTAGTCCATGGGTATTGATAACTGGGAAAATTGGAACATGAATAGCCTGGCTTAAAAAAGGCTCCAGGGCCATTATTTGTTTATTTATTTATTTCACATTTGTTAACTGGGATAGTCCAACTGAGCATGAGCTCATTTTCAGTGGATACCCGAGGAGAAAAGCTCCAAATAAGACAAGTCAAAATAACAGTTATAATTATGATAGTACTTATATTTTGCAAAGAAAAATTACAATTTTTACAATGTGTATACACAGTTTGACTGCATTACATTTTGCAAAGAACAGAGACAATAGCAAGATAATATCCATTTGTAACTAAAGAAAAGAGACTTAAAAATATGCAAGTAAGTGTAATGAGAAAAAGAATATTACATTCAAATCTGACATTTTAGTTAATTCACTAAGTGGAGAAGAGCCTGCAGATGAGCTGTTCAGAGGTTGAGATGAGGCAAACTGGAGGGTAAGTAGTAACAGTACTAGGTTGGGTCATGACAGGGACATAGCCAAGAGTTCAGTTTAAAATTCTTCAGTTCTTTTTTAAAGTGGTTTGAGTGGGTGATGCATCATAGATTAGCAGGGAGATTGTTCCAGAATTTTTTTATGGAGGATTTGTATAGAACATTGCCAATTTTTATTTTGGAGGTATAGGTTTAGAGAAGGAATTTGTCAGTACTATGTAAGGGGCAGGGAGGAGTATAGTAAGTAACTAGCCCAGATAGAGAGGGACAAGTAGTTGGCTTAGTAAGAAGGAAGTGAGTTATATGGAGCTGAGATAACTTGAGCTGATGGGGAAGTTCAATCCAGTGTTGCTTCTTAACAGCTAGACAATGGTGGGTGGAATTAGGTAAGTCAGTTGCAAATCTTGCTTTTTTTAATTGTAAGTTAGTTCAAGTTTGGAGAACAGACATGATTAAAGGTTAATAACGATTGGAGCTCCATAAAGGAGGTTTGGAAGTAGGTAAGTTTGTGCCAGGAATAGTCTGGAATCGGAAGTTAGAAAATTTTTGTTACGATATAAAAACCCAGTTTTTGATTGGTTTTCTTAATCGATTGCTGGATGTGTAAGTCAAATTTTAGCTGGCCATCAATTGTCATCCCTAGCAGTTTTGTGTTAGTTTCATCACTGATGATGGCTTTTTTAGGGAAGTGATGGGAAAGGAGAATTTAAGGTGATCACTAGCTTTGGGGAGAAAGAGAAGGAGTTTTGTTTTTGGGGGTTCAGAATAAGTTTATTATCATAAAGCCAACTTTCAATGGAGTGGAAAGATTATGTAAGTGTCTGAAGTTGGGAGACTGAGCTTGAAGATGTGATCAGGGTAGATTCATCAGCGTACTGGATAAGGATTGAGAGGGTAGTGGAAGAATGGAGGTCAATGGTAAACATTGGTAAAGATGTTAAAGAGAAGGGGTCCCAAGATAGAGCCCTGTGGAATGCCTGCATTAGCCTAGTAACCCTGTATGATCCTATCACCCCATGAAAATTGATTGTCCTTGATCCAGTCCTGATTTCTGGTCACTATCTATGTGGTGCTTGCATGTTCTAACCATGTCTATATGACTTGCCTTAAGACACTCTAACTTTCTTCAACTTTCTAAATTGTGTCTGTTAATTGGCTACATACATTGTCATTTACTAAAAGACATTTGTTTGAATGTGTTAAATGCTCTTAACTCTTTCATTACATGCATCTATACCACTCCTCTACTCCTCTTTCAATTTCTTGCATTTCAAATGTCTGTATATCTACCTATCTATCTACTGATGAATAGTTCTGTATCTATACAGTCAGTCCAACATATACTTAGTATATTGTCCTTTACCAGCTTTATTGAATTATCACCTAAGACATAGGCAAACATACATTTATATAAAAGAAAAATATTAATATGTTCACAGACACAAACATTACACATCACATATATTCTTTTGTATCATTATTATAAATCCAACATTTCATAGATTGATCAATTTCTGCCTTCCAATAAACACCACTCATTTTCCAAAACATTATTTTGCATTCATTGTTCCCATAGTTTCTATTTTTTCTATGTAATTTGCTCCTGCCCTTTTATAAAGATCCAACTTGCACTTCATTTATCTCTGTTACAATAGCCAGGACTTCAAAAATAGTTGGTTTAGACTTTGATTTCTACTTTCTAGTAATTGCTTTTTTGGTAACTGCCAAAATTAAACTTAACAAGACTTTGCTATTTCTAGGCAATTCATATCCTGTATCCCAGCACAGAAAAAAGATTTCCTTAAATGCATCCATTTGATCACCACATATTTTTGACAGAGTACTCTGTAGGGAATTTTTAAAATCTGTTAACTAATTACACTTCAAAAACATATGTTCCCAGTTATCTCTTTCTTCCCCATCACACCTCCATCATTTGCAATCTACCTGAAGAAAATTTCTTTGGAGTCTGCCTACACAAACACTTCCAAGTAAAAATCCTAAATCTGCTAGCCTTTGTTGCATGTTTGAGAGACACACGTCTTCCCATTGTTTCCTTGTGAATTGCTTATTTAATCTCTCTTCAGAAGCTTTTCTAACCTCCTCTTAAGGAATTCTATAGTTATCATGCAATATTTTATATGACCTACTAATTCTTCCCTTTTTAACAGCAGCTTCATTTCTTGATTCATGTAAAAACTGGGCCAGGGCAGGTCTTTCACTTAAAATTTCTCTATCCCTTTCTCTTTGTCTATACTCTGATAGCAATCCCTGATATGGGAGGCAGTCACTAGCCTGTGGTCCAAATATCGTTTTGGCCTCTTCCCAGTCTATTATCTTTCCCTGTCTAGTTATTTGTTCCCAATACCTTGGTTCCTTTGCCAGTTTTTTACAATAAATTTCAGCCACCTCTTACTTATTATTTGTACCACTAATTGCAGTCATCTCTATCAGCAACATTTCCTTTCTCCGTTTCTCATGTTGGCTTAGTTCTTAGAATACTTTCTTCTTCTTTATGAATATAATATTAGGTATGTCTGTTGTTATTTTACATAAGGATCTGCATCCAAAATCAAACTCTGTCCTTATTTCTTGCATTTCCTCCCTGATTCATTATCATCCCTTTCCAGTTTGAATTATAGCTTTCTGTTTATGTTAAGTATATACCTTAACTGTAGAGCTCTAAAGTATCCCTTCAGATTAGATAATCCTAAACCACTTTTGTAGTAGATGGATCAGCTTATCCCACTTGTCCATTTCTCTCCAAGATAAAATCATTTAACTCTGTACTAATTAGTGTCAACAATTTCTCTTCTGGTTGATAAAAAATATGCCTGATATATCAAACTAAAGGGACTAAAACAGGTTCACTGCTTGCAACTTGCTTTCCATATCCATAAACGAGTTACAGTTTCTCAGTTTTCATATTATCTTTTGTTTAGTCCCACAAATCCTTAGCTGCCATAACAAAATCCTTTTTAATCCATACTCCTAAATACTTAATGTTATCGTGTCTCCATATATCTGGGTATTGCTGAACTAATTCATGTGTAGGTACATAGTTTACAGCTATAGCCTTTATTTTATCTTCATTAATTTTATATCCAAAAAGAAACATTCTCAAAATTTTCCAAAACACTGATATGTCCATTTCTGTTTTTATCAGGTACAAAATAATACCGTCTGCAAATAAAGCCAACTTTTCATGTTTACCATGCCAATCATATCCTTGCCTTTTTGAGTCTTTTATTTATTTTGCCATCAGCTCTAAATAGAACACAAATAACAATGGAGAAAGAAGACACTCCTGCCTGATTCCTCTGTTAAGGCATAACTTATCAGACAGGAACCCTCCCACTTTAAATTTTGCCTCAAATCCCTTATACATTCTCCGATCAGGGAATGCAAATGTTTCCAATGACCTTCACATAAAATCCCAGCTTATTCTGTTGAATGTTTTCTCTGCATCAAGACCCACCAAGAAGAGTGGTACACAACCACTATAGCTTTCTTCCAGGATTTTGGTACGTCACCACCATTTAAAATGCTATTAAACATAACCTTCCAGATCTTTATCACTTTCTTCCCTCATGGCTTCCAAATTTTTACAGGAATACAATCCATTCCTGGTGACTTTTCTGCAGATTGATTATATGTCATGATTTTTATCTCATCTCCTCCTATCCTAATGGTCAATTGTTGAGCCTCATTAACCACCAACCTTGGCATACTTAAGTCTTCCATAAATATTTCCATTTGTGCTCTTTCTCGATTTCCACATTGGTTTATACAAATTTTCATAAATGTTCCAAACTATCTGTAATAACCTCTACAGGTTCTCTTATTACTTTGTTATGGGCTCACTAAATTTGGGAAGAACACTTTTAAAATTCTATTGTCTAAGTTGTTATGCTAAAACTCAGTTCTACTCCCCAGCCCGTCTAGTGTCATTATCTATTAACAACAACAACCCCTCAAGACAATTCCAACTAAAACAGCCATTATTTCCTGGTCAGTTGTACATTATTTTGAAATTATTTCTTCTTCATTGTTTAGATTTTCTTCCATAACATTATTAGCATTAACATTCATGGAAAACATAGAATAGAGTATCTTCTTGCATAATGTTAACATTAACATTGCCTGTGTACACGGAATTAAATCTTGGACCAGATGGTAACAAAGATATAAGATTTGACAGAAGTACAGTTTATGAAGAAAGCTTAAGAAATACATTTTCAGTGTCTAGGCTTAGCCTAAACACCTGGCCATCCTACAAGGCCCTTAAAGATCCCTCCTCCCAGAATAAGTACCATATTATTGAAAGTAAGTATAAGGGGAATAACAAATTAAGCCAAGACAAATTATCTGGAAAAAAAGCCAAGCAACCCTACCAATCTTAGCAAAGGATCAAACGTAGTGCTGAAATTACTGTTAGTCTGAATAAATAAACCCCTGTTTCTACCCATCTGTCATTGCCTCAGCCCTTGCACTTTACTTTCAGTCAAATTACTATAGAAATGCATACATCTGTAATATAACAAAACATCCACTTAAAAAAAGTTAACTGCATTTCCACCTGGCAGCTGAGTGTGATGATCTATTTGTAAATTCTGAACATGATGTAACACATATCTGTATTGTATAAGGGATTACAGTCTATATAGGGGAACAGGATTGTAGCTGTGAGCACTGCATTGGTAAGATGAGGCCTAAGGGTAAGATATGTTCCATGAACATGCGGAGGGCACATGGCAATATTTGTGAAGGTAATGGATCTTCTGCATCTAACATTAAATTCTCTAGTACATAGTGTACATGTTATTGAAGTAGATGCTGGAAAGAATCTAAAACAGGTAAAATGTATATAACAGACAAGCATGCACAATTAGAAAATTAAGTTGTGACACACCCAGTATTAATATCAGACCATGCCTTAGTAGAAAGCATTGGTCATAGGGTGGCACCTTCCTATTTGGTTCATAGGTTTATAGGTGTTTACCAGGCTAATGACCAGAAGGGCCTTTTTAAGCCTAGCCATGCATCCCAAATCTCTGACAAGTTCTAGTACCCTTCATAAGTATAAGAAGGGGCTTTGGGAGATGAAACATTTACATGCAGGGGGCCTGGGAGATGAACCATTTAGCGGTTGACTGTGTCCATTATAGACATAGGTGCCAAGCGAGGGATGAAGTTCCTATTCCACATCTAATTGTTCAAGTTATACTTGAATTGGGTTAGGGAGGAACTCTGCTTCACTTGGATGAGGAGCCTATTCCAGAGATGGGGAAGTCCCTGGGATACATACCTGTTTCTCCAACAAGTCCTATTTATAACACAGGCCAGGTTTATGTCTTTAGAATGGGTAATTCTGATGCTATCTGTTTTGTGGATATGCAGGAGGACCATCAGAGTGGGGTCTGACAATGCTCTGAATGCCAAGACTAGATCTCTCCTCAACAGCCTGTAGGAGGCAGAATACAGGGATAGGGCCTTGAGGTGGTCTGCACTGGACATTTTACTTATAGCCTGTATTCTTTTAGTGAGGAACCTCTGTGGACATTCCATTTGTTGGATATGCCTGATCAGGTACATACCAAAGGGGGCATTGCACTCAATGATAGGTTTGATGAATGCTGAATACAGTGGAGCAATGACTTCCTTGGGCCTAGATGCCATACCTTTGTTTATAAGTTGTGCAACATAGAATGATTGTCTCACTACTCTAGACATGTGATAGTCAAAGAATAGACTATGTGTGTCCTTAAGTCTCTGACTACTGGGTCAACTCTTATGGGGATGTTGTCAAGTGTGGATGAATTTCTGAAGGATACTATTATGTGTTTGTTGGTATTTAGTTGTAGTCCATTGCTCTGGCATCAGTATCTGTGTCAGCCCTTCCTGGAAAACATTTGTGTCAGTGTGGGATTCAGTGACAATTTGTAATCATATTAAATTTAGTCAGCCACAGACCATTGGCATTGGCCTTCACTTTAGAGAAATAAATACCAAAAAGGAGCAGTCCAATGACCAATCTCTGAGGGCCATGTCTAATTTCCTGGGTCCTGCCTGTGAGCCAGTTGGCTATCCACCAGGTGACATACTGGTTTGAATCTAACCTTCTGAGCTTGTCAACAATCACCTAGTGTAGTATTGTGTCAAATGCCTTGCCCAAGTCAAGGTAAGCAATGTGAACCATTTTGCCCTCATCCATTACTTTGGTGAAATTCTCAAAGAAGTCCACAAGGTTAACTAGGTATGACCTGCCCCTGATGAAACCAAACTGGGTTGGGTCCAGTATCTGGAGGTTTACTATATCATTATTGATCATTTCCATGATAATTCTTTCCATGGCTTTGCATAGAAGACTAGTGGTGCAACTTATGGGTCTGTAGTTTCCAGGGTCTGTAGAAGGCCCACCATTGTACAGAGCGATGACTGTTACTGTTCTCAATTCATGAGGCATAAAGCCTATTTGGAGGCTACAGTTAAATAGCAATTCCAGACTGGTCATGTTTCAAGCTATTTAGAAGACATCCTGGGATATTTTCTCAGCCCATTGATGGTGTGTTCTTGGCCATAGAGAGAGCATTAAGGACCTGTTCCCTAGTGATAGTAGAGAGAGTTATATGTAATGGTATTTCCTGAGGGAAGCCTAAGGGTAAGAGGTGGATTAAGTTGGAGCTGAATTTGTCGACCAGTAGGTCTGCTATATCTTCTGGCTCAATATAGGTGGCTCCATTTATAATGAGGTATACACATAATTCTGTATTGCCTTTGAAGCTGTGGACATAACTAAAGAATTCCTTGTGGTTGTCCTTGGATTGGGAGGCCAAATTTAGCTCAATTTTGGCTTTGGTAGGCTTTATTTATCCTCTGAGTTTTTTGTTTAGTTTGTTAAGAGTGCATTAATCCTGCTGGGTGCTTGCACCTCCTAATTTTTGCCATGAGTTTCTTCCTTCTGTTATACAGCCTATTGATGTCATGATTCCACCAGAGTTGCTTGTTTTTTTCAGTTAATTCTGTACTTCTTCCTGGTGGGCACAGCTGCTCTATGCAGTTATTAACATGCTTGTATAGGGTTTGCATAGGCAGCAGCATTCTCAGTGTTTATGGGGGCTTGAAATTTTGCCAAGTTATCACTTAATAGCAGAAAATTAGCCTTAGAGTAGTTCCTGAATATTCTAGGGTTAGCTGGGGGGTCAGGTTTTATTTTTTCTTCAAAGGAGACCAATTTGTAGCATGACCATTACTAGGGAAGAAATTACGCTAGCAAGTGTGCAGCACTGTCCCATATTATTGAGGACCAGATCCAGTATGGTTTCACCCCTGGTTGGTGTATTCACAATATGGTCCAGGGAGATTGTGTTTACAAAATCCAGAAATCTCTGTGGCTGCACATTTGGTGTTGTATAGGACTCCTAGTTAATAGTGAAATAATTAATGTCACCCATGAATATGGTATTGGGCTGGATAGTGAGCATTTCCAATAGGTTTAAATACATGGCATAGGTTTCTTTGGTCATATAGGGGGACTTATAGTTTGCAAGGAAATTGTATTGTATTTTGCCTATGGTGATTTGAACATGGAGTAGCTCAAGTGCATTGTCCTGTTTGACCAGCCTTGAGGTATATATATATTTTTTAGTCCATGTCTGTGTAGTAACTGGTCTAAATGTGTAGAAGGTATTATAACCTTGTACTGTTGGTGTGTTGTCCATGGCTTTAAACCATATCTCAATGACAGGCAGATATCAGCATTCTCGAGCTTCTCGGGAGTGGAGTTTTTTGTTTAGACTCTTAGCACTGAGCAGTAATACTCATCGCACAAAGATCAACGCAGCTCTTCACGGAACATAAAATAACATAGATAGATGCTCCTAATGAGCCCATCAAAGATGGCAGCATGGTCAGACAGCTCTGCCACAGGATCCTAAATAAATTATATTTTACAGTGTGATACAAAAAAGAGTATTACTGAGATAAGGAGTTGTCTCAGGGTAACCAAGAGGTTTTTAATTTACTCACAGGTGGTGCAGGTAAAAAATGGAGACAAACGTGGAAAACATTGAAATGTTTGCTGGCTTTTCCATTAGGACAGTAGTTCTCTGAGATAGTTTACAGGCAATGGAATAAGAAATTTGGCAGAATGTATTTAGAAAAGCAAAGAGTCTAAAACTTAAAATGTCACTACATGATGCAGAGTTATAATGATAACAACAAGAGGAGAGGCACTGAGACAGTAGGTGTAAAAATTAGAATCCCTTCAAGAAGAAGCTAAAGACAGGGCCTGAAGATATGTTTTACTTTCTTGTCCTTCTGGAGATGTGGGCAGGCTGTTAAAATTGTTATTTCTTACAGCTTCAGATGAAGTTGATTTCTGCAGTTCACTGTTTCTGTACCTCCAAAAATGATAAGGTGCATTATGTGGGTAAGATAAGAACAGACACTAAGTCTTTGTTAAGTACGACCCTCACAGGGCAAACAGTGGCTCCTGAAGAAAGCAGCTGAGCTAAAGGTTGTATTTAAGTTAAGTAATTTACTTTTGGCCACATAACTAATGAGACTAGGGATGCTGCCTTTCTTGCTGTGGGCGTTTAAAGCAGATACTCTGTGAGATTACGTCTTGTGTTTATTAATCCCTAAGCAGCTACAGAGAATGCTGAGGGGGTTCATTCTTTTTCTCTGTCCCTGATGAATGTATTGGCAATCAATCAGGAGAATGGAACTTATTTCATTGAAAATTTTTAAATTGTTTTTAATTTAAGTAATTTACTTTTGGCTGCTTCACCACTCCTGCACTAACTAACTCATGTGTGCTGACCCTGATGCTTAGTGTGGTAGTTATCTCTGCCAACCCTTGTAATACTGGTGCATGGACAGCCTGCTGTGAGGAACATAACAGCTGCTACTGCTGATTTTGAACCAGAGCTTCCTGCAGCTGTACAAACCCCAAACATTACTGGTTAGAGCACAGAAATCACAGCAAAAGCATAAAGCACTGTTAATGCTCTGAGAGCCTCCAAGACAGGGACAAATTGTATCTGCACCACATGAATATCTTACTATGAGATCACATATGGAGTTTGTGGAGTTTATGTAGGGGTTAGCCCACACTGTGATTCTAACAGGATCCCTCATGATTTTTGCATGGTGTGAGAACAATGTCAGCAGCAAGGCTTCTATGACTAGTTGGCGTGGTCATGGTGATGATGCTATAAGAAGGCCTGCAGGCTATGACAAATGTCCATATTTGTCTTCATCAGCCCCATCAGTCTCAGAATCTAAGTAGCCAGAACCCGGACTAGACTTGCATATACCATTCTTAGTCTCTGTTGCATGTTGACAAATCAGCATTACCACATTAGCATATAAAGGACCACAGGGGAAGCCCATAGCTACCCCTGTCAGTTGTTTAAAATACTGACCTTCATAATAAATAAAATTATTACATAATACAATTTCCATCATATGAGATAGAGTGTTAATACGATCTTGTTGTACATGAACATGGTCAGTAAAATATTCAGTAAACCACTGCAGTCCTATATTATGTGAAATACATGTAAATAAATCCTCTACATCAACTGTCACTAAAATACCATCATCAAAATTTCTTAACTGGTTGCATTGATGCAAGAATTCCCAAGAATCCCAAGAATGATGGAAATGGTATTATGTAATACTTTTATTTATTACGAAGGTCAGTATTTTAAACAACTGGCAGGGGTAGCTATGGGCTCCCCCTGTGGTCCTTTATATGCTAATGTGGTAATGTTGATGTGGGAACTTTGTCATTTATTTCCTTGTGAATTTTTTAAAAATGTAAAATTATATGCCCATTTTTTAGATGACTTATTTTTTGCATGGGCAGGGTCTATTGCAGAAGTTCATGCATTATTAGATTTTATGAATACTAGTACTACTTTTTTACATTTTACATGTCATATTAGTACTGCGTCTATATCTTATTTGGATGTTATGTTCACAAAAAGTGCAACTGGGTTAAAATCTGGTATTTTTTGTAAGAAAACATATTCTAACAAATATCTGCATTATTCAAACAATCACCCATATCATGTTAAGAAAGGTGTCATCAAAGGGCAAATGGTTAGAGCAGCAAAAATGGTTACTGAGTTATTTGAATTTTTGGAAGAATGCCATTTTATAGGTAATATGTTTTTAAATAGGGGGTATCCAAAATATTTAACTGATGACATAAAATATGAGGTATTTAGAAAGAGGTTTTCCAGAGAATATTGCCCATTATTAACAGCCACAAATATGTGTGGAGTAGTGGGTAATAGTAGTAATGGTACCTTAAATCATCTAGAGGAGAGTGTACAGTTATCAAATGGACAACAGAACTTGGACCCCAGAGTTTCAGTGGCAGCAAATAGTATACAAAAATCTTCTATTTTTATACATAGTGTGGATAGTGCATGTATTAAAAATATTGTGTGTAAGAATTGAACTATGATAAGACAAGATAGTGTATTAGTTAATAAATTAGGTGAAAATCCTAAGTTTGTTTTTAGATGTGGCGGCAATTTTAAGGATTGGTGTGATGGTGTATCTCATCAACATGTACCTACTATGCAAAAGATGCAGAAATGTAATATGTGCCCCCAATGCCCATATATTTTGGAGTGTGAATGTGTGAATATAGGTTCAAAAAATATTTTTGTTTCTGGAAGGTATTCATGTCAGGCAAAAGGGGTGGTATATGCAGCAAAGTGTTGCCTTTGCATGGCATATTATGTGGGAAAAACGGAGCGAAGGCTCAAACAACGTATATATGAGCACTGTAATGACATCCGGATAAGGAAAGATACGAGTGCTGTGGCTAGGCATATAAACAAATATCCTCAGCATAAATTTAAATTCGTAGTCCTGGAACATGTACGAGTTAACCCTAGAGGTGGACCATGGAAATTAATTTTAGAGCAAAGGGACTGTGGTGGATTTTGTTTTTAAATGCAACTTCATTTCCAGGACTAAATGAAGTAGTTTCCATCTGCAGTGTATTGAAATTGAGAAGATTTGATAGATGATTTTTATGTAAAATATATTTTTATTAAATGTTTTAGATATTGCATGACTTTAAATTAATTACTTATGTTTGGGTATTTAAAGGATGGTCATATGACTGTTTGAATTGTTCTGAGGAAGGCTTGGATTATCCTTGCTGAAAGCGCTTAACTACAAACAATAAATTTTTGGTTTTAGTGAACTTTCTTGTCGTGCCTTTTTGGTGCACCTGTAAATGTGTGTAAAACCTGTCGGTACTATGTGATGAAGTTAGAGATGCACAGATGTATGAAAGCTGCTAAGTGTATGTGATATTCACCAGCACCAGTGTCACCAAGAACATCAGAAGTTGATATTTTTAGAACTAGACTGATGAGCAAGTAAATATCTAATATCAGAGTCCTTCCTATCCAACCCTGCAAACATGCCCTATGTTTTTTCATTGTTCTCATTCTGATATCATTTTCATGTCAGCAGCATTAATTACCGAGATGGCAATGTTTGCCTTTAGCATTAGCATCTGCCACAGCCTCTGCCCAGTGAAGCATACACAAATCTTAGCTCGTATCATGACCCATAAGGAGAGCAACATCTGTGCACAGGCCATTCTGAAGCAGTGCATTGTCCTCCTCTGCATAATTTTCTTTTCTCTGACTCCTACACACATTTTAGTCAACAAATGAATGAATCATGATAAATATACCTTATCCACAAAAGGAGCAATGTTCTTCTACTAAAGTATGGGCAACGAACACGCTATTTTAGAAAACTCCAAATGATTAACTCTCACCAAACCTATGGCAGAACATATTACTGTTTGTGTACTGTGTGTGGTGTTGCCATGGTGCACCATTGCAATAATATGATGTAAGTTTCAGTATGCATGCATGAAGATGACAGGAGTGTTTCACCATACTATGTACAAGAGTATGATACAGTGAACCTCTATTGGGAACATCTATGGTATCATAACCAGTGGAATGCCATAACTCAATTATTTTTTTGAGGAAATAAAAGTAGCACACATGCTTATGCTACAACTGGATGCAAGGCATCTTTGACTATCAACATTATCAACAGATCACAAATGATACAAGCAAGTGGTGATAGGGCACAATATGCCCACACCTGTGAATGCACTTCATTACATATGTCCGCTAGTGTTGACATGCACAGTCGCACAATATAAACTGCCAATAATGTGCAGCACACATGCAACTTGGAAGAAAACCAGAATAGCTACTGAGTTTTGGGACATACATGTTTCAAATGTTCATGTGACAAATAACCTAACTAAAATCCAAACCACAGGGGAAAAATGTCACATAGACAAACCATTCAGTAGATACTGCAAGAAAAACCCATACAAGCTACAGTTTTCACTGTGCAGTACCTTAAACCTCTGGTAATGGAGGCCTTGGGATATATGCAAATGACCGCTTAAGGGCATACAGTCTTTATTGATACATTCAGGCCAATAAGGTCAAACCCCACTTGCTATGGACATGCATGTTTGACCTTTTTAGTGACCTAATCAGCACAGCAAGTAGATTGTTTGGCTATACATGATATCCATAAACATTAAAGTGCCTGCAAAATATCCGACCAATGTCCAAACCAAAGGGTAAAAAGGTCACACAGACCTCCATTATAGGAGATTTAAGGTATTACACATTGAAAACACTAGCTTGGCTGGGTTTTACTTGCAGTTTTTACTGAATGGTTTGTCTGTGTGGCCTTGGGATTTGTTGCAGGCACATTAATGTTTATGGACATCAGGCTTGATTTGAAGCTGTGTTTCTAAACTATAGCCAAACAATCCACGTATGCTGTGCTGATGAGGTCAATAAAAAGGTTATTTTCCTGACAATCCACTAATGCTGTGCTGACAACATCATTAAAAATGTTATACTTTTTTAACTGAACTTACATGATAATGTGCATTTCCTGTCAGTAATGTAGTAACTTCGCAAGACTGTTTAGAAGGGGCAGTTGCCCCAAGTGTAAAGTATTACAGGATGTGATGGGAAGAGCAGTTCCTGCATTCTTTCTGGATGGGCATTTCTGAATGCCAGTGCAGAAAGGCACTTCAGAGCCTCCTGCATGCAAAGTGCTTTTTCCTTTTCTCTCTCTTTTTTTTTTTTTTTTTTTTGCTGTTAAATGCACTGTAAGCCCCTTGGAGTATTGTTATAGGCATTGTTTTTCATATATCTTTGTTGATGCACTGCTATTTTGGTGCATAATTTGAATTTACATTTGAACTGCACATTCAAGCCGATGGGAAACATTACAAAGTTGTGCATGATGTTGTTGTTTTATGTTTTCATGGGTTTTGAAATTTCCATCACTCTGCAAACAGCGAAAGCAGACATTTAGAGTACATTTACTGAAGGTCAGTAGAGATTGTTTTTTTACATAATCACGATACAGACTGTACAGAGGGAAGGTGATATCCACGATATAAAATCAACATTGTTTTAGTTTGGCAGCTTTAACTGGCTATTTTGGGTATAACAAACTGCAAAATAATACTAACAATTTAAAGTAATACTGAGGTTAATGTATTCTATGGAAGTTCATGACACAACGAGAATTCATTTTTATTTCATTTTATGTGTGGAGTTGCCCTTTATGCAAAATATGATGATATAAAGATAGAATTATTGTTGTTGCTTTTAAAAAGCTTAACAATTAAGCTGTTATGCTAATCAGTGCTTCAATTAGAAATTAATTATTTATATTAAGGAGCATGATGGTATTCAAAAGGGACAATTCTATAACAAACTGTCTTGTTATTCTGATGTCTTAGTTCATTTTCTGACCTTCAATCAATGTAATCTGTCTGGCTCCTAAGTGTATATGCAGAAGCGTATGCAGTGTAACAGATGCTTAGTGAAAACATGGATTAACAGAAGATTATGGCAAAGACACTAACACACATATTGATTGCATATTTTTTTTTTGGGGGGGGGGTCATTGAAAGTACAATCATATTATTTGTCATTTCTCTTTCCTTAACATATCATTCACCATCAATACCATGGCTATTGAAATCATATACGATGTGTGTCATTGTTCTGTAAGCTACTAAGTGATTTAAAATTTGTCAAATGCCTGCAGCTCCGTTAATATAGCCAACGATGCAAGAAAAAATAAATTATGCCTTTATCAGATTGTAGAGAACAAATAACAAACAATTGAGCTCATTTTTGTTTTGTCCCCTTCCTCATTATGAATAATTCCTAGCTACAGCTTTCTTGTCTGATATTATCTGTCTTGTCATTTGATTTTTGCTGCTGAAGTGCAGAATGTTATAAGCAGGCACACATTTAAAGTGTAAGGCCCTACCACTGGCAACAGTAGACTATAGCTCTGGTATCGCATCATTATGCGATGATACTTGATGCACTGCAGGATTTCTTCACAGAGTCAGATGTGTCCTGATATTATCACCTTATTATATACATGCTTTTGTATACAAAGGAAAGACTTGCTACCCCTACAAAGGCCTGACTCCAACTACTTGAAGAATTACCTAGTCAATCATAAATGGTTGAATAGTCAGTTCCTCACAAACCACCATAATAAATGTTTATTTTCCTAAGAGGCAAGACCATCGGCACATCTCACAGGAAGGACTTTGCCCTCCATACACTCTAACACACATCTACTATCTCTATGATCACACAATTGTGGAGAAAAAAGAAACACCTTCTAAGCATACCTATCAGCTGTCCAGATTTTCACAGAATGTCCAGATTTTTGCCTCATATATTTGGTCTGTTCCCCATAAAATATGTGTTTTTCTGGCTAAACACTGAGGATTGAAGTCAATAATTAATGACATTTACTGAGTTTCAGACTTCATATCCTTCATGAAAGGAATGTTAACAGAAAACATTTTATTCTAGCAGCATCCTGTTTAGAACAATAATATTTAAAATCTTTCCTTATTTTTGTGCCTTTGTTCCCCTGTTGTTTTAGGCTTTGTCCAGATTTCTTACTCTAAGAGGGTGAGAGGTATGTTTGTAAGTGTATAAGCATTTATGAGATAAATGGTATTCTCACTGAACCATTAAATGAATGTGAAACAATATTAGTGAATCATAAACCAATGAGCAGTAATTCAACAGGATGGGATTCATTATGTTATATTTTAACATATATGGAAGCTATTGGACATTTGTCACTATTCAGTGGAACTTTGATTCCTGACCTCTTACAGGTGAAAGTCATGTTGTCATCCTTTAAACCCTTCCCCTCCTCAAAGAAAGGAAAACAGTCCATCAGACCTTCTGTCCTTTCCTGCCTAGTGGACTTTCCAGCAACCAAAATCTATCTCTAAGCAATGATCAGTAGCTTCTCAGTTGGGGAACACCCCTCCGCATGAGTTGGATGGATCTAAGTTAAAGATTTATTTATTTTTTTTATTTTCCACTTTTATATGAAGTCTTTGTTGCTTTATAGATATTAGGAAAGAAGGCAGTTATCTAATTATGTGCTATTTATAATTGCAAAATTTATTCTCAGTTTGGCCTTATGTGTAAGTCAGTCTTTAGCACTCATTGTTACTCTGTCCTGGCAATGATTCATAGATAAGTATAAATAAGCAGTCATCCAATATTCAGAAAAGAAGGCAAATTAATTGCCCCTTTCATGATATGTTGGATAGATCTTACTTGTTAAAAAAGCAGGACTACTTTTGAAATTCTAAAATGCATTCATTGTAATGAATGCCAATATTATCCACATCTCTGCTTCCTTCAACCTTGCCACTTAAGCATAACTAAACTTACTGGGATGGATTCCAAGACACTGTGGCGACACTGCAGAGCTCCAGTGCCTTAAGACAATTATAGTGCCTTATTGCAGACTTTGCCAAATAGCTTACTATATTTACAGAACTGCATAGCCCTCAAAATATAATGAATCATCAGGGAAGTATGGAGAAACTGCTCAGAAAAAAAAAAAACATGAAGTTATGTTCATCGCTACAGCTCACCTCTCAACTTCTTAGTGCAAGAATTCTGGACAAAGCCAAAAAATGGGGAGGGGAGCAAAAACCCAAAAATAGACACAGTTTTTAAAGCACTTGACAATGCGATATCTGTTGACATTCAATTCAACAGATATAAGTATGAATATGATCGGATATTCGCCAGTATAGATGACCACCTCTCCAAATTACACCACCAGAAAATTAAGGAATTAAATAGAGACACTGACGCTTATAGGACTGGGTCGGCTTACCCTAGACCACCAAACGGGCAAGTTTGGAGGAAAGGGTTGTTTAGTTTTAGTTCTAATGAGACTTTACAAGGTCAAATTGAACTCTCACCACCCCGGTCTTCTGATATAGGGCGTACGGGTGAACGTGATTTAAGGTCAAATGGTGGTGACCGTATGGACAATTCTGTGGTTCCCTGTGAGTCCACTAGTACACCATGGAGCCAGCGGTTGAGAAGTGGAAACAATAACCGTATGGGTGGTAATTTTAACAACACCAACCAGGGTTTTCCTTTTTTAGGTGCGAGACCCAAGAACAAAAATTCTTATCAACAGAGGTTCGCACCGAGATGGGGCAACAACAAGTAGTGAGCGACAAGGCTAGTAGTATGGAGTGTTTAAACGAAGTGACTCTGGATGATGATGGTGATTCACTTACTCACACTGACTCTGAAAATTCTACCTGTAATGACTGTATTGATCTTGAGTCATCTTGTAATAACAGCTTAGTATTGAACATGACAGAGGATGTTAGTTTTTTACCCCTTGTCGGAATTGTTAAAAATCTTTCAGGAGATTTTAGTTTGTACAATTTTAGTGATGTTAAATTTGATAGTGATATGCTTTCTTTATTCTCAAAGGGGTTTAGTTTTGTGCCAACAAAACTTACTAACATTGTTAATACTACATTGGATGTCAAGTTATTTGTAAGAAAGTTGAACTTTAAAATACTGTTAGGCGACTATACGGATTTAACTAGTTCAAACCAACTTTACGTTTCTAGTACATTTAATCCTCCACTGCACCCAGTGTTGGAATCTTTTGAAAGGTGTTGTGAATTGGACTTGAGACACATGGTCAACAATAGGACTCACAATTATGGGCCCAATAATATGTCCAATGTGGAGATAGAATTTATTGAATTTCTTAAAACCCAGAACTTACGGTTTTGTAAACCGGATAAGGGGGGTGGATTGGTGGTCTTTACTACCAACGATTATGAGAAACATATGTATGCAGTATTGAACACAGACAGGTATGATCATAGTTCTAGGTCAGAGGTTAACAGCGCCTACAAACTTATTAGGGACAGTATTGAAGATTTATTTATTGAAAATAAAATTGACTTGAAGACGCATGACTACTTGAGCATATCTTATCCTAAATATGCATGCGTCTTCGGTATCCCAAAAATTCATAAAAATATATACAATCCACCATTAAGGTTATTGGTCGACAGTAGGGGATCACCCACATACACTTGTGCAAAGGTGGTTGACTCTATACTTCAAAAATATGTATGCAAGGAAAGACGGATTTGTAAAGACTCGTGGTCTTTCTTGAGGACAATTAGTACTGTTTTGTTTAACAAAGGGACTAATTTTATAACAGTGGATGTAAAAGACTTGTACAGTAGCATACCTCAGGATATAGCCTTAGAATGGGTTAACTTTATGTTAAGGAAGTACAACGCACCGGATAGAGAAATTGACTTGGTGACAACACTAGCAGACTTGGTGCTGTCCTACAATTTTTTCACATTTGGAGAAGAGTTTTACAAGCAAAAAGTAGGTGTGGCTATGGGATCCCCATGTGGCGGTAGCATAGCCAATTTGGTTATGGCCTACTGGGAATCCCATTATGTTCTCTCAGAACAAAATCCTTATTATGAGAAATTCCTACTATACACTAGATTTCTTGATGATATATTTATATTGGTTGATGTTACTGAAAGTGAAGCTGCAGCATTGATACAGCACTTTAATCAAAGTACATGTTTTTTAGAATTTACATACACATTCTCTACTGAAAATATCACATATTTGGATGTGTGTTTGAGTAAAAATCTTACACTTAATTGCTATACTGCTAAAATTCACCGTAAAAAACTTATTCCAACACCTTCTTGCATTTTACCAGTTGTCACCCATTTTCACAAAAGAGATCTGTTGTTAAGGGTCAGCTGGTACATGCTGCAAGAATGGTCACATTGGAAGATGACTTTAACGATGAATGTCTGAATTTAAGGACAATGTTTATGGCAAGGGGTTACCCGGAGGGTATTTTGGACCAGTTGATCCAGGAAATTATTGAAAAAAGACAGCACCACGTATATGTACCATTATTACCGGTAAATACCGATAATGCCAGGAACTCCATTATTGGTGTACACATTAACACTTTGATTAATGAGCCTGGCAATTTTGGGACACTATATAACTTGAGTTTGGATATGCTTGCTGATTGTGACAAGTCTGGAAGACAGGATGCATGCACTGCTAGTGAAACATCTCTTAATGGTTCAGATGATGATACATTTAAATCTACATTTATTACTACCTTTAGCCAGGATAGTCGTACATGTACCAATATTATTTTTAAGAATTGGGAATTGTTTAAACTTTATCCGAGCATTTACAACAAAGTAGGATGCCAACCCCATGTTGTATACAAGAAAGGGAGAAACATGAAGGACATCTTGGAATCAAAGAAAATGCAACCAGTATTGAATGGAGGCATGTATAAATGCCAGAATTGTAATTATTGTAAATATGTAGAGGAGGGTACACATTTTTCTGTTACTAATTATACATATAAAATAGGTTTTAAATTGAATTGTAACTCATCTTTTGTAACATATTTGGCTAGGTGCAGATTATGTCCGGCCTTCTATATTGGGAAAACTGTGAGGAGGCTGAGAGATCGCATATACGAACATGTATATGCAATTAAAAATTTGAAAATGGAAAATGCCCTAGCTAAACATGTGGCTATTCATCCTGATCATATTTTTAAATTTACTGCAATTGACCACACACCAATAGACCAGAGGGGTGGACCTAGACCTTTAAAACTGGAAGAAACTGAGTTGTTATGGCAGGTAAGATTACATGCCTATTGCCACCCTGGAATAAATGATACGTGTTCTATTTCTAGTCTCTTAAAACTTAAAAGTCTTAAGAGATGATAACATACTTAAAGTAATTTAAGAGGATGGTGACATTTTTTATGTGTTTTTTTAACATTAGTATAAGTGTGCTTTTGTTATGGGTTTGTAATAGTATTGGTAGTGTTTGTTTTTAATATGAACAATTGGATAATTGTAGCAGGTTTTTTAGATGATTGGCTAATTGTGTAACTATATTAATGTGTATAGTCAATGAGATGTTTTATTTCTGAAGAAGTCAGGCACTTGGCTTAACGAAAAGTGCTTAAATTTACTTGTATTAGTAAATACTATTTACATTATTACTTGTTGTGTTGCTGTGTCGCTGTTCTATGCTTGTTGGATTTATTAGTGTACTTGCCGTTGTGTTTCTCACCTCTCAACTTCTTAGTGCAAGAATTCTGGACAAAGCCAAAAAATGGGGAGGGGAGCAAAAACCCAAAAATAGACACAGTTTTTAAATGTTGCTCTAACAAAGTTAGAAAGTTGACAGAATAGCAAGTTTTACAGTGGCACTCATTTTCTGAAGGGCATCAAGTCTGAAACTCTTATGACATTAATCCTCAAAGATTTGCCAGAAAACTGCAACTTTTATGAGGAACATACCAAAAATATGAGGGAAAAATCTGGACATTCTGTGAAAATCTGGACAGCTGAGAGGTCTGCACTACAGGAAAACTACTGTAATGCATCTTCAAGATCTTCAATACAGGTAAAAATGTGCTGAGCTAAACTATAATAAGAGAACATACTTGAAAATACATATAGTACATGTCTGCTACAAAGCGCTAGGGTCTATGGTTCAATCCTGACTTGTGGGCTCTGTCTCTGTAGAGGTTACATGTGTTCCCTGCATCTGGCTTGGTTTTGTCCACCTCTATGTGGCCTAGTGGACTGGGCCATGGTTGAAAATGGCCAGTGGTGACCAGCTCACTTACCTCATTAATTAATGCATAAATTAAAAAAAACACCAGAATGTGCTGCATAAACACAGAAGGATACAAAATGTATGTAATTAAAATGGCAAGTGCCAAATGACTATAATTTTCATCATCAGCAGATATCTGCAGTGTTACTGTTGTCCAAAACAATACCACCCCAGAACACTGTTGACCCTCATAGCAGTGATTTATACAGAGGGCATGACATTTCTATTTCCATCTCTAGGCATGTAATGGTTATTTTCTGCTCCATCCATTGTCTCTAAACTTGACTACATTAAACTTACTAGTAATGTTAATGAAACATAATGTAGTCCTAGAAAATCCAGTGCTAATGATATTTATTCTATATGTATCATGAGATACTTCAAGTACTAGCATAGCAAAGTGGCCACAACCTAAAGGGGTATTAGGTAGAAGCAGCTCACAGTTGTTAAGACTTTAAAAATAGTATCTTTATAATTAATAATATAGCTGTGTGTCTTTTTACATACCTGTTTTGAGTATCTGAGATATTTTCATATAGGCTTTTATTGTTACACTCAGTACTATTTGACATTCATGCCTGCATTACTTGATAAGTTTGGTTATCCATTGATGACTAGTTATATGTTGGTGAGTCAAAAACACTGGCATAAAGCATTTATATTAGTTTGCATAGATTAAACACTGTACTAGAAACCTCTAAAACATTAGATGGCCTAGCAAAGCCATATGAGGAAGCCATTTCCAGTTAAGTCAGTGTGCATATATAGCAAAATGGACAGTATGCCTTATGTATGCTTTACACTAGAAATTTTGGGCATATACTATTATAAGACACTAGGGCATTTGACAGATAGTGTCCATATACACAGGTGCATCTTTTTCTTTGTATTACATATAGGATTATGTCTGGCTCTCTGATCATAATCAGTTTCTTACATGTTTGAGGCATGAATATCATAAAATTTGTCTCACAAGTATAGTAAAATGAAATGAAACTCGATAGGGGAGTATTGATATCCATGTTAAGAACATATAACATGCTGGCTATGACTTGAGAGACACAATCATAATTCTTTGTATTACATGTATCTTTGTCTGTTCCATGTACTAACAGTCACAGAAAAAAATTGTAACAGCATCAAGTGTTTTATTAAAGCCCTAAAACCCATAGCACTGCTACAGATACACAGTAGGGAGAAGCAAAGTGTTCTGCTGATGAAATAACAGCTTTAAAAAATGTTAGATACTTCACTCTGTCACACTCTTTTTCTTCTGTGTGTGAATGGGCGTGTGTGTCTGTGTGTGTACAAGTGTCTGACCATGAAGTGTGTAACAGCTTTTAAGGCTGATTTAGCTTCTAACCACTGTTCTATGGAGGCTGTCACTGGTGGTGTTAAAAATCTAGAGCAACACTCCAGCTTAAAAGCACTGAGTGGTGCTTAACAAAACCTTTTTTAGCATCTTTCTTACATAAGAAAATTGCTTAACAAATTCTCTTTTTCCTATAATCAGAACTTAATTACGGCACTCCATGCAGTATAATGTTATTAACTTTAACAGTATTTGTTAAATGCTGAACATTTGTTGAATATGTTAGCAATGTCCTCTGATGTCTGACTTACAGATATAAGTCTTATGGTGGTGACCAGATTTTAGTGGGTACCTGTAATGATAAAATGCTATAGCTGGCATGTCACCTGTTGACCAGGGACCTGTGAATCAGCCACCATTGTTCATGTGTGTGAAGACTGGGGAAAGATGGGCAAAGGCTGCCAGCCTAGTCAAATAGAATTTGATACATAATTCTATCATTTGTGAATATAAATGTAAAATACAACCTTGTTTCTTAAATGAAAGAAAACACTGCAAAATGTAAACTTCAAGATTGTAGCAACATTGCCATCTGCTGTAAGGAAAACTAAGCCAAACATTTCATCTGTTCTTTTGAAGTTTAAATTATGTCTTGTATACCCTTTTGATCTAAACGTGGTGCCAAAGATGCTAATTGAACACATTCTTTCTATTGTCTTAACTTAAGGAATAATTACTAGAGTATACATGTGAAATGTCATTTATTGTTATAGTTTCCTGAGCAGGTGTTAGATTGTTAAATAATGTAGCCTTTTGGCCTGAGAACTCCAGACTAAGTGTCAAAATGATGTAATGTGTATACTGAGAAAACTTAAGTGTCAAAATGATGTAATCTGGGAGGGCTCAGCAGAAATTTGTTAGTGATTTTAAAAACTATTGATGAGAGAGAGACTGTAAGCATTTTGATCTTGATATCCAACCTTCAGCACTGCCTTATGCTCTCTTTATGTAAGTAGTATCTTAGAAGTATGTTTTCTTGTAGTAATAGCTAGGAACTTAGAAGAAAGTTAGACTAAGTGTTTTCTGTTATATCAGAACTTTCCTACTGTATTGTTTTAAGTTTCTGTGTGATCTCTGAACTCTTAGATATCACTGTGGTGTAGTAGTATTGTCTTGTGTTTTTAATTATTTATTATTAAATTCTTTAAAACCTTTTACCTGTGGCTGGTTTGTGTAGAGATAAGTAAGCTCTAGAGTACATTGCATATTTATAGACTCTATTGTACGAGGCCACTCTAATAAGCCTTCGACTGATTAGTCACGTTACCAATTGGATAATAATATTGCACAGTAATAATTGGACACCCTTTTAAGGGCCTTTGGGTAGCTGATAAGTATTAGCTGGTGGTGGCAGAAAGTATTACCATATAGTCTGGGTAAAGGGGCATAGCTGGAGAATCTGTGTCAGCCTTTCCCAGGAGTGTCTGTGAAGATGTATAAATACTTATCTCAAAGTGTGTGTGTGGTGTGTCAGCTACCTGACAGGGACACAAAGCACTGGTGGGACAGAGAGGGTACTGGAGGTTAGCTTGCCAGTGGGGAGTCTTATTGGGGACCTGGGGAGCAAGGGAGCAACCAGCCCCAGACTGAATGTGATCTCTGTGTGCACTTAAGGGAAATTGTACTTTACTGTATGTATTTGTTATCCTTTCTCCTATATGAGATGCCCTCCCTGCAGTGGCGTGGGTATAGTGAATCCTGTAGCTTATGTACAATGATCTTTGTAGGTGTTTTGTACTCTAAATCAGCCATGCAGTGTATGCTCAGAGTTTAGATCACAATTGTTTTATTTCTTTTGTTAGCTTAGTTAGTCAGGGTGAGCAGGCAGCATGTCAGCACAGGAGTATGGAAAGCTGAAAAGGAGCCAGCTGGTGGAGCTGTGCCAGGCTAGGGGACTGGTGCCTGGAAACCTGACTATGGCAGATCTGATTGCAGCCTTGGTTACAGCTGCATCAGTAAACAGCATCCAGGAGGACAATCAGACTGGCAGTAGAGATACAATATCCTTGGAGAATGGACAGCTCAACCTTTCTGCGAAGGACAATCAGACTGGCAGTGGAGATACAATATCCTTAAAGAATGGACGGCTCAACCTTTCTGCAGTGGACTTAAAAATCCAGCTGGAGCTAAAGAGATTTGAGTGGGAGACCAGGCATTTGTAGATAGAAGCCGAAGGAAAGGAGCTTCAGAAGAAGCATGAGAAGGAAATGCTGACTCTTCACCAGAGTCATGGAGGTAATAGGGAAGGGAGTAACTGGACCCCAGAAGGACAACAGGTCAGTAAATTTCTTTTGCAATTTAAAGAGGCGGATAATTTTGATAGTTTCATTCATATGTTTGAGAGGGTATGCAAACAGTATAGTGTTGACCTAAGTCTGTGGGTAGGGTTCCTGACCCCCTTACTCCATGGAAAAGCAGTAACTTGTATATCAAAAATGCCTGACTCTGTCTGTTTTGATTATACTGCTGTAAAAAATGTCTTTTAGAATGTTTTAAGCTAACACCTGAAATGTATAGGAAAACGTTTCATGAGCACAGATGCAAGGCAGATTAAAATGTATGTGAATATGTTGCTGAACTGAGCACTTATTTTCATAGCTGGGTGAGTGGATGTCAGGTCACCACTTTTGAAGGGCTGGCAGACCTTTTGGTGAGGGAACAAGCCCTTAGCACTTTGCCTGAGGACATGAGGATCTGGTTAGCTGATAGACAATGTGCTACTTCAGATGTGTTGGATAAGAAGGGAGACCTATACCTGGCAAGCAGGGCAGCCCTGCACAGGAAGGGGACCCCCAGTACTGCTCACAGGTCTAAAGGAAGCCATGGTATGCAGCACAGACTGCCCCAACAGAATCTGCCAGTAGCAGAGGAAGCTACTAGTCTAGGTACACATCCAGGAGATAGGGTTACATGTTTTGAATGCAATCAGTGGGGCCATGTGGCATACAGATGTCCACAGAGGCAAGGTGGGGAACCAAAGGTGAGGGAGCCAGTAAGTGGGAAAGACAAAATGCCAATAGTAGGTTGTCTTGAGACAACAGGGGTATGGAACTACCATCCTGCAGATGTCCTGAGAGGGAAGGATTTGGATGAGGCAGTAACATGTACTTATGCAGTTACATGCAGTGAGGCTAGGAGACAAGCATGTGGATCTGGTATCCTGGGGAGACCCAGACAGATTGCATACTTGCAGCCAGGACTGGTGAGGTGGTTACTTCAGGGAGTGAGCTATGCTGTACCAGTGAGACTGAAGGTAAGCCACAGCTGCTTATGGGTACTGATGTTCCCTTGAACAGGGTAACTGCAAAGGTAGAGGTGAATAGTAGTACCCAGGCTGACGGTGAGGCACCACTGTCAGAGGCTGCCAGACTTCCTGTGGAATGGGAGCTGGGAAGGGCTACAAGGAGAGAGTTGAGACAGGCTCATCTCTCAGACCCTACATTGCAAGGCCTGAGACAGGTAGCTAGGGAGGCACCTGATTGTCAAGGGAAGGGGGTATCTGTATACTGGGACAAAGGGTTACTGTACAGAAAGTGGACCCCTGAGGGAGGGCTAGAAGGTGAGAGAGTAAAGCAGTTGGTAGTGCCCACAGCTTACCATCTGGCGCTTCTAGCCATAGACCATGATATTCCCTTTGCAGATCACATGGGCATAAAATGTACAAAGAGGCATATTATGCAGAACTTGTATTGACCTGGAATTTCCAGAGATGTAACAAGGTACTGAAGGACCTGTGAGCAGTGCCAAAAGGTAGGCAAGGCAGGAGACAAGGTGAGAGCTCCTTTGATGCCTTTGCCTGTGATTGAGGAGCCATTTCAAAGGGTAGTTATGGATATTGTGGGTCCTCTGAGTACCCCAAGTTCCATAGGGAAAAAGTAAATCCTAGTGATAGTGGATTATGCTACACAATACCCTGAGGCAGTGGCTTTGTCCTCCATTGAGGCAGAGAAGGTGGCAAATGCTTTGTTAGAGATTTTCAGCAGGGTAGGTTTCCCAAAAGAAATACTGACTGACCGAGGTGCCAATTTCATGTCAGACCTGCTAGCTTGTCTGTGGAAGTCCTGTGGGGTGAAGCACATGAAGACCACCCCCTACCATTCCCAGACTAATGGTCTTGTTGAGAGGTTAAACTCTATAATCAAGTCCATGCTATGGGCATTGGCAGATTAGTTTAAGAGGGAGTGGGACAAATATTTGTCCCATCTGTTGTTTGCTTACAGAGAGGTTTCCCAGGAATCCACAGGTTTTTCACCCTTTGAGTTGCTGTATGGACATAGGGTGAGGGGACCTCTAGATTTAATATGAGATGAGTGGGAAGGTTGGTGTGAGTCTCTCAAGGAGTCTGTTTTGGCATATGTCCTAAACCTCAGGACAAGGATCAGGGAACTCATGGACTTGGCCCAGGAGAACCTGGCAGAATCCCAACAACAGAAAAAGGTGTGATATGACAGGAATGCTCGAGCTAGAGAGTATGCTGTAGGGCAGCAGGTAATGGTTCTCATTCCTGTCAGACACAACAAACTGCAAGCAGCTTGGGAAGGACCCTACAAAGTGGTAAGAAAGGAAAGTAATGTTAACTACATGGTGGAAGTGCTAGGCAGATGGCAGGGGCACAAATTGTACCATGTTAACATGATGAAACATTAGCATGATGGGGAGGCCCTTGTGCTGAGTATTTGCAGTGGATTGCAGGAGGAGTCTGAGGGGGATCTGGGGACTGATCCCCTCAGTGACGCTTGGGCTGACACCTCAGTGGAAGGGGTAGCAAAGTCCCAGCAGCTATGGTTCGAGAAATCTGGGCAATGTTGCAGGTATTTGAGGACATGTTCACTGGGAAACCAGGGTGCACCCACCTGGTGCAGCACCAGGTGGATACAGGACCCCAAAGGCCTATTATGCAGGCCCCTTTCATGATGAAGTCTATTGATAAAAGCGCTTGACCTGTTGTGTTTTACACAGTGACTCTTTGTGGATTACACTTGTGACCGGTGGATTAATAAATTTGTTTCTTCAACTGTGGTCGTAGGTTATTGGCTCTAGGAGTGGAATTTTCTTACTTGTGTTGCTTGCCACTCTTTTATCACACCATGCTGACTTCCTAATCATTTGTTATTAAACATTTTAAAACCTTTTATCTGTGGTTGGTTTGTGTAGAGATAAGTAAGCTCTAGAGTGCATTGCATATTTATAGAGTTTATTGTACAAGGCCACTCTAATAAGCCTTAGACTGATTAGTCACATTACCAGTTGGATAATAATATTGCACCGTAATAATTGGACACCCTTTTAAGGGCCTTTGGGTAGCTGATAGGTATTAGCTGGTGATGGCAGAAATTACTGCCGTATAGTCTGGGTAAAGGGGCACAGCTGGAGAATCTGGGTCAGCCTTTCCCAGGAGTGTATGTGAAGTTGTATAAATACTTATCTCAAAGTGTGTGTGGTGTGTCACCTACCTGGCAGGGACCCAAAGCACTGGTGGGACGGAGAGGGTACTGGAGGTTAGCTTGCCAGCTAGGCTGATATCTGGACCCCATAGCTGTGCCAGTGGGGAGTCTTATTGGGGCCTGGGGAGCAAGGGAGCAACCAGCCCCAGACTGACTGTGATCTTTGTGTGAACTTAAGGGAAATTGTACTTTACTGTGTGTATTTGTTATCCTTTCTCCTATATAAGATGCTCTCCCTGGTGTTAGTGGTGAGGATTGAGGCTCCTTGATAGCTGGGCCAGGGCACGGCCATCACAATATGCACAACCAAGAATGACGGCATCACACATAGGACACAAGCAATGATGCACACATTTCACAACCAGCCTCTGGATGCTCCACTACGGCAGTTGTGCCACAAGTTGGGGCCAGTACAATGGAGGTGGATTGTGCAGCAGGACTGACTTCAGACCATCCACTGACATCATACATTAAGATTTGCTGGAGCAGATAGCTCCACATAACAACATAATGTTATTGTAATGGGTAACCATACAAGCAACACAGTGGATATACACACTGGGTCTCAAATACTCAAATATAGACACAGTGATACTGATAGGTGCCATGTAGGCCTTGTATTGTAAGGCAACTGAAAACATCATCATCTGAATACAATGATGGCTCTGCAGGATATATTACAGAATATTCAGACACATCAATCACATAGTCTCTATTAGCACATACTGTTCGACACACAGCTCAGTCCCAAGCTGCCCCACATAACTGTGCCTTGGGTGTTTATAGTAGCAGACACATTAATTCAGTCTGCTTTATCTCATCCTGTTAGCCTCCTATTGATCTCTCTTGCTCTAATGTGATGCGTCAGTCTGCCATCTGTCACTGGATCATACACTTCCACCTCCTCTCATTTACAGGACATGCCTCCCTTGACATCCCCGGCCATAGTATCACTGGACACAGCACACTTGTGACCTGTCTTGGCTGGGTCATGATGGTTTTCCTTGTAGTCATGTGCAATCATCACATGCTTGACATGGAACTGCAGTTTTCAACAGTACTGCACATCCTATACTCCAGATAAGTGGGTGCAAGAAAATGTGTCCTGCATGTGCTCTGCTAGCTTGCATAAAACTGTGCCCCATGTTTGTGCCCCATTAGCTTTACATATGATGATAGCCCTGCCATTTGTAATTTACATGACATAGTGACAATGACAATAGTCTCTGAAGTAGCTGGCATTGTGTCTTCAGTCATCAGCATTATTTGCCTGCATGACTACGTTCACCAGGACCGATACCATTTTGCTTCCATTTCTCTACAACTTTCTGGCATTCTCCATCATTTTTTTATTCTCATTCTGTAAAGGAGCAGCAGCAGGCCAATATATTGCTTTGGAAAGACATGTATAGCTCAGTTACCTTCTGAATACTTGCACACCTTTTCATTTGCATTCTGTAACTGTAAGCAGTCTTTTTGTAGCCTCAACCGTTCAGTGAATACATACAGCTTCAGTAGTGTACTGTGCCCTAGGTATATCTGTTTTGCAATCCATCTCAGCATTAGCTACCATTACATCTATGTACTACAAATAAAGAACACAAAGAGAATTGCAATGAGTAATATATAGGGAATACGTTTATAATTAAAAGGTTAATCCAAAAGGTACCGCTACAAATGGAATGGCTTTGAAAAGCTTCTGGTAATAACAGGATCATACACTATGTCTATCATATAAAATATGCCATCTTCATAGTGGCCTTAAATTAAGAAAATGTTATATCTGACGTTGGAGGAGAATCTACAAAATATGCAGATTTTGACATTTGAAAAAACGTGCGATTGTTTATAATGAGAGTTTTTGCTGAGGGCATTATAAACAAAGTACACAATAGCAATGGAATGTTAATTATAAAGTAAACATAACTGCAAGCCTTAAAACTAATTTGCTTCATCTGTGAAACACTGTGTATAAGTAAGGATGAAAGTTTCTATTAAAATCTTTACAGATTGATACAGATATCAAAGCAAATTTCCAGCTGTCTGTGAAAAGCACTGGTTTGTATTATTATTCTGTTGTGGGCTGCAAATACCTTTTATTATGTCTGACAGCCAAACTGTGCACTACAAAAGGTTGTACTGTATTTCTGGCTGCATATAACTGTAAAGACAGGAGTCCCCAAAACAGCTTATCTATCCTACCTACTTTGTTGTTACTATGGCAACATCATGGAACTCAACAGAACTGGAGACTATCAAAATAGAGTCCTTCAAAGTGAAGATAATCACAAAACAAGAAATAGAAAAGTGGCTGTGGTGTTTATGCAGCTAATCAAATGGAGAGCTGAGGCAACCGATCCTTGTCTGACATCAGTTTCACTATTTTTACAGGATTCTGCTTTTACTCATTAAAGTGAATTTGAAATAGAAGGCCAAAGCAGAAAATACTAAAGTGGCAAGAAATAAAATGATTAAAAGGAACCAATCTCAAAAAAAATGATAAGATTATTTATGTGCACGTTTCACCTTTACCTCTAATCAATATTTATTGTGTCAGTTTCAAGTATATGATGCCACAGGTTAATGTCCCTAGATGGCTAGTTCTTAAAATAAAGTTAGAGATAAGTATTGCGAAGAGGTCATCTAGCCCATGTACCAAACTGATCTGGTTTATGTTACCTTTTTATCCTGGAGTCTTTACAGTATTTATTGTCTTTTCTGTCAATTTTTATAACTTACTGCATCTGTCATGGTTCTGCTTGAATGCTATCATGAGTGTACATACATGGTAAGTATAAATGTAGGATTATTAGGAGTGGGTTGAAATGGGGGTGAAAGAGGAATGAAGTGGCTACAGGCTGTTAGTCCGCATGCAGTCGTCAGACACCTTGGTCAGTATGGCAGAAAGAGGACAGTAAGGAAAATATTACACTTAAAAGAGGTAATGTTAAACATAGAGGTATATTAAGATCAATGACTGTGCTATGGTGAAAAGAACAATAAATAAACCCTGTGGAGATTAATGTACTCCCACCAGAAATGGAGAGATACATGCAGATAGGGTGCTGTTCCTAGCCTAGTACTTACCTATGAACCTATAAACCTATAACACACACACACTAACACACACAAAACGTTTAGAAAATCATTAGTCAGTAGTATTGTTGGGGATAAAACCATAGTCACAAATCTGCCAATAAATACATCCTTCTAGCCTACTGGACAGTATATAAAAGATTATGCTAACAAAGTCAAATAACTCTTTAAGCCCTACCCCTCAAGATTCCTTTAATTGGATCCATGCTGACCTTGCACTTCAAGAAGCTAACCACTAAATAAGTAAGAAACCTCCTAGAGCAACTCCATCCCTGATGTGACCTAAACCAAGCAACCTTGCACCTCTCCTCTCTCAAGATTACTTTACCCATCATTGCTAAACCATTGATCATGCCTTTAACTTCTGCCATACTACAGGAGTCATTTTGCACTTCCTCAAATATGCACTAATATTCTCTGTGTCCAAAACAACCATGCATAAAGAGGTAAAATACTGCACCTCCTTTGCTAAACTATGGCCAGTAGCTCAGGTGATAGAGAAATAATATACGTGCAGATTGTGAATGTGTAAGCAGATATGGTCTTCTATCCACAGTCCTGAAAGGGTTACATACCCCCAAGGCCATCTGTTGTACAACAGATAATTATCTACACAAATATGGAGAAAGTCTTGCTATCTGCCACTAGGTTTTGGACATATATATGAACTTTGCATCTGTCAACCATACTATACTCTTCTCTAAGCTAGACAATCAAGTCTTTGGTAATGCACCAGTGTTATGGTTTAGTAATTACATATGTAACAGAACTTTTCAATTTTGTATTTGGTTCTTTTATCCTAAATCTTTCTTCAGGGTATCCCAGGGCTTGGTACTAGGGTCTACCTTATCTTCTTTACTAATGACCTAGTCAACGTCCTTCCTGAGCAGATTATTACCTTGTAATCTGATGATTTTAATCATCTCAGTTGTGCTAACATATCTATGACTTTGTTGAATAGATTACAAACATACTTTACTATTTATCAGGTGCAAAGCAACAAGCTAGCCATAAACGACAGATAGCAGTGCTATAGGTTTTAGTATATCAAGCAAATACTCTCAAAATAGTTGTCACAGTGAACAACTCAAATGATATAGTCAGGCAAAAAGCATACTTTGATTTGGTATAATAGTTAAGGTCTTTACATCACAGATACAGAGTACAGGGTTAGATTCTGACCAGTGGTATTAGCTAGGCTTGTAATAATATACAGACTGGTAGCCTAGTATTTGCCTCTGCACAATACAAGGTTGGCAGTTGACATACCCCCAGATTCTCAAAAGATTGCACGGAGTGCAAGATTGGTGCAGGAGCTCACACAGGCAATATGTCTGCCGTGCGATCCAGGAATAGCCTGCAGGGGCATGCACGAGTGCTCCTGCACTAATCTTGCATGGACTAAGCCCTGGTATGCAAATCACCCAATTTGCAGGTGAAATCCATGCAAATGAGGTGATTTTGCAATTCAGGAAGCCTGCATCAGTCCGTGCAAGACTAGTGCTATCTGCAGAAATGTACTCGGTTAGTAACCGAGTACATTTCTGCAAAATCCAAAATGGAGCTATTACAGCTCCAAATAAAGGCTGCATATCATTAAGGAAGCATGCCAATGGCCAAGTATAAGGCCATTGGCACTGCATATAATACAAAAAATTAAAAAATCAACTTTTATTTTTTTTTTAGCCGATCTCGGCTGTTTAAGCATAGGGCAGCGGTGCACAAACGGGATCGGGGGGAAAATAAGAAAATAAACCTAAAATAAGCATTCAAACTAAAATCAGTATTCTGCCATGCAAGTCAATGGCAGGTAGAAGACAACCTGGCCAGAGAGCAGTGGTTGCTAAGTGGGGAGGCTCAGTGTGAGACATGTAATTATGCATTAACAGGCAATCCTATGCAAATGAGGGGAAGGATAGTGAATCCCAGTTTTCCCCAGCATGTGAGTCAGGTCCCAACAGTGCAAGAGTATGAATAGCTGGGTGCAAGACTAGGAGGTAGGTGACATCAAAGGGGGGTGTCAGGCATACTGTAAGTGGATTGGAGCCCTGTGGCTCAGGTTTGCTCCTAGCTTAGCACAGCTAAGCTAGGAGGTATGTCTAAACCTGCCTAGCACTCTTTACAAAGCCGAAGTGGGTGTGTGCGCTGCGCACCTGGTTTTACAGGAAGAAAAAAGAATTTAAACCAGGAAATAGCAGCACTGTGCACATTTGAGCACTCTGTGCGGCGCACACACAGGCTTAAACAGAGAGGCAATAGGAAGGGAAAACAGCAGTAGAAAGGTATTCAAGGAGAACTAGCATAGCTGGCAGGTGAAATGTATCAGAATCATCCAATTACACAGGCAGCAGACCAGCCCAGCCCAGAACACTACTATAAACTAAGCAAACACCTTCACCTCTGTTTTTTCCCACACTCTACACCACTGGTGTATACAAGCGGGGACATTTTAACAAACAAACCTACAAAATGAGAAGGGCTGCAGCAGGCAACATAGAACAACATGTGCAAGAGGCTGAGGGTGGTGAGGATGTGAATGCTGCTGAACAACCCACAATGAGGAGATGGAGAAGAGTGTACAGACCCAGGGTAACCTACCAAGGGCTACATGAGATGGAGATAGTGGAGCAATATAGGGTGGACAGAGACCTCCTACAACAAATTGTTGAGCTGTGCCGGCCACACCTGACACACCACACAGACCAAAGAGAACCCATCCCAGTGGATACCAAGGTATGTGTAGGCCTAGGTATACTAGCCACAGGTACCTCCCAAAGCACAACTGGGGATATCATGGGGATCTCACAGGCATCAACATCTAGGGTATTCCACCAGTTCCTGAATGTCATGTTAGCACATGCCAGTGAGCACATATATTTCCTCAACACCCGTGAGGTGAGGTGTTGACCAAATAGATGAATACCCTGGGGTAATGGGTGCTATAGACTACACACACATATGCATTAAAGCATCACCCAGTGAGCAGGGTAGGGCCTACCATTACTCCAAATTACTCGTTTTTATTTACTTTTTTGTTTTGGGGTCTGGGTGGTGACAGTGGCACCGGTTTCCCTGGCATTTTTTTTTTCTTTTTTTTCTATTTTTTTGTTTTTTTTTTTTTTCTGTTGGCGGCTGTCACGCCATTGATTGGCGATGGCGTCCATCAGGTCATCAGGGCCAGTAGCCAGTTAGGGTGAGCTACACATGCACACATATTACATTCGGCTCAAAATTAAATACTTACTTTCTGAGGCGGTTTTTTTGCTGATGCAAAGTCGTCGTGGCGCGCCTGCTGAATCATTACAAGTGCTCGTTTTCATTTATGGGATTTTGTGACTGAATTGGTTGAAGGCTCATCAGTGCTGCAATGCCGATGTATTATCACCACCTATGGCTGCAAACAAAAAAAGGTAGGTGTGTATGTGTGTGTGTGTGTGTGTGTGTGTGTGTGTAGATAATTTTCGCTAAATATTAGTATACAAGGGGTTAGCTTGTTAAGTATATAAAAAGGTTTAGGCAAACATTTTTAAACTACATTAAAGTAATGTACTATGTAATGTGTGTTAAGAAGCACACATACATTGCAGAATGAAACCTTTAGAGTTTAGAGTATGTAAAAGGCACTTCAAAGCCTGTAAGTTAGTTGGCTGGTTCTAGCCTATCCTGTGTGTGTGTGTGTGTGTGTGTGTGTGTGTGTGTGTGTGTGTGTGTGACATGCATTGAATTGCTGGCTTTTTGAATTAGTATTACTGCATTTATGAGAAAAAAACAGGCAAGTTTTATTTATTCCAAATCAAATAAATCTAAGATGCTGCTTTCACTTTTGCACAATGTGTGTGTGTGTGTGTGTGTGTGTGTGTGTGTGTGTGTTGTGTGTGTGTGTGTGTGTGAGTATGTGAGAATCTGAAAATGATCGAATTAAATCAGAAAGCATGAATAGTTAGGTGTTAGGTGTATGAGATATCTTTGCTTTGTATTATCATCCTATATTGTATAAAGATGTAATAGATGATAGGATGATCACAACTTTACTGCTACTATGAGGAGTATTACTTTTAATTATTATTATTAGTATATGTTTTTTGAGTTTAAAATTATAAAAAAAAGAGAAAATGAAATGAAAACTTTATACAAAAATGACAATACTTTCGCACATGGATACTGTTTACATCACTTTGTGTGATTTTGAATAAACATTTTTGTTTTTAATGAATAAACATTTTTTAGATTAAATATTTATTTCAATTTATATATATCAATTTTTTCAGGGGTTTGATGCATCAGTCATGTATCATGACCTTGTTAAAATAAAATAAATAAAATAAATAATACACTAACACACACACACAGATATTATTTAGAATTAGAAGTAATAAATATTTAATACATACTACTTCATAATTTTAAAGCAAAATAAAAAATAAAATGAGTAATTAAAAAAATTAAAAAATCACATATCACATAACCTGCTCACAAAGTATATGGGTCAAATGAAAGATAAAAAATAGAGAAAAATAGTGGTTGGTGTAATTAACAGCCAACCAACATTTTACAGCTTGCAGCTTCTTTTTGGCTTGCTGGCTTCTGCTCTGTGCTGTTCTGTCATTGTCATTTTCATTCTCCCTGTACCTTGGGTACAGGGTTAAAAAAAAAACAAGTCTCTAGCCACCACCAAATGTTTTCTTTTGCCCCCCCCACCAAAAATGAAATTGAAAATAAGTGTGAGATGCTGTGCAAGTTACATATGGCTTATACTACTGTCATTCTATTTAACAGTTTTCATTCATTATTTTCATGCGTTTGTTTCACTGCCTACAGTACAGCCTTTGAAACAAGTGTGCTGTATTCCTTGTATTATACAATGAATATAATTTTAATCAATAAGAAGGAAAAAAAAAAAAAAATAATGTATGTTTGTTTTTTGTGCAGGGCCAATGATTTGAAAACAAAACAAAAGGTGATCTTTATCCACTGCTTAGCCAGATGCATTTTCTTTGGATGGTTTCAATGTTGTTTCAAGGGCGGAGAAGTTTTAATGCCAAGCCTATTTTCATTGTGAGACAGTAACAGTATTGCTTTGTTTACCAGATGTCTGAGTGCTTCTGCATTGTTGTGCTTTAAAATGTAAAAATAAAATCCAAATCATTGTAGAAGTAAAGCAGTATGCATACATTAGTGTTTATGGTAAATGGGATGAAATAGCCAGGTAATGGGACATTGGAATGGCTGCAGGGGGACTCTGGTGCCATATTTTAGTTGTCTGTTCTTCAGTTTGTGTTTGAAAGTTGGTATCCCACAATTCCATTGGAGTGGGTGGGGTTACATAATTATGTATGCAAATTAGATGTTAATCAGCGTACAGATTTGTACCTATTTTTTATGGGCCTTGTCCAGATTTTTGATGTTACCAGGTTGAGAGGTATGGGGCCTACATCAACTGCAGGGGCATCCTCTCTATCAACTGCCAGGTTGTATGTGATGCCCAGGGCATTAAAATGAATGCGTGTGCTGGCTGCCCTGGAAGTTATGACGATTCCCACATATGGCATCTGTTGCAGCTGCACCAGAGATATGCCAATGGGGACTTCCCCTACAGTCACCTAGTGGGGGATGCTGGGTACACACTGGAGCCGTGGCTGATGACACCCATCAGAAATGCACACACACCTGAACAACAACATCATAATGAGGCACATGCACAGGCCAGACATATAATAGAGTGTGTGTCTGTGATGCTCAGGTCACGGTTCCGGTATCTGGACACATCCGGTGGAGCCTTGCAGTATTCACCACCTACATGCACCCAAATTGGTATGGTATGTGCTATGCTACACAATATGATCCTGCGGAAACAGCTGCAGCAGGAACAGCATGGGGCAGAGCCACACAGCCCCCCACCAATGCCAAGACCTGCACAGGCACAGAGTGATCCAGAGGAGGAACAACCTGAGCCTGCCCCAGTAGGCAAAAGGAGGCATGCCCAGTATGCCCTGGCCTTGCAAAGAGGCAACACATAGCACATGCACTGATGCAGTAGGGACCCAGGGAATGACACCTCTCTCTGACTCGCACATACAGTAAAAGGGATGTCAAATATGGCACTACCTGTGCTCAACCATGTATAGGGAGTGTACTATGTGCATCCGACATAGGCAGCCCTCCAGCACCATCCACAAGTCTGGCACACCATCAAGGTAAGTCAATCAACCTACAATTGCCAAATGGAGTAGAATGTGTTGTTACCTGTAGCTACGGTATGGATGTGAGCATGCAAGGGAATTGGGTGGCTGAATGTTATGCCAGTAGACAGTAGACACCTATAGTGGCACCATGACATCTGTAACACATACTGGAGTCACCATAGTAGCCAGCACTACACAGAGTGACAAAACCCACTGCAGGAAATGTGCTGAGCGACATGTGTGTTCATATTACCCACAGATGCCAGTCAGGATGGTTCACATACCCAACAACAGTCTCAGCCAGCAGGACAGGTGTAGACAATCCTAAACAGAGCCTATGCCATGGCCCCAGAATGATGGTTATGGTTAACCTCCCTCCTAGGCCTACACAGACAGACCACAGCAGGGCAGGCAGTGGGATGTAAGTCCTAAAGGGTAGGACGTCAGACAATAATATGTAGGGCAACCAATGCCACGATCTGTAGTACACGGGTATGCCTCTAGTCAGCATGATAGTTAGCAATACAGAATGAAATGGAGTACCTGACATACCAGTACAGTCATAGTAAATGTGTACAAGTTTCACGTGTGCCCCCCACATCCTACATAGTAATGTAATAACAGTCATGTGTGCCCCCCAACCCTGTATACAAATGTAGAAATAGTCAGGTATGCCCCCCCCCATCCTACATAGTATTGTAATAACAGTCAGGTGTTCTCCCCCAACCCTGTGTAGAAATGTAGAAATAGTCAGGTGTGCCCCCCCATCCTACATAGTAATGTAATAACAGTCAGGTGTGCCCCCCCACTCCTGTGTAGAAATGTAGAAACAGTCAGGTGTGCCCACCCATCCTACACAGTAATGCAATAACAGTCAGGTGTGCCCCCCCCAACACTGTGTAGAAATGTAGAAATAGTCAGGTGTGCCCCCCCATCCTACATAGTAATGTAATAACAGTTAGGTGCGTCCCCCCACTCCTGTGTAGAAATGTAGAAACAGTCAGGTATGCCCCCCCCGCTATGCAGAAATGTAGTAACAGTCAAAGCCAAATGATCAATGGATACCCTGCAGAGACAGCATGCTACCTGTCGGTGTACAACACAAAGGTCAGCACTGCAGCACAAACTACCTGGACATGATCCACACATTCAGTACAGTTGGCCATACTGGGCATGCTCACACACTTACAGAAGGCAATGTCAGTCAACAACATACCGAAAGGTCTTACTGAGCATGCTCACACACTTAAACACATGAAGGCCATGACTGCAAACACCAGTGGACCAGACATATCTGGCAGTTGCAGTTGTTAATGCAGACACTCGTCCGTATGCACCACTCATGGCTTGCACACACAGTAGATAGGAATACAGACATATATGTCAGGACAACACACTATTATAAGCCAAAGGTAGACATACATAGATGTGTGGAAGAGGGCGACTGTGACAAGGAGCCATCCAGGCCTGACCAACCTGGCACACAGCCAAAGGGCCCCAAACATATGAGGTACAGATGTCACTCACTGCAGATACTAGCCACCAGTATCTGTCAGCATTACAGACTATGTGGTGCACGTGCCAGCTGTGCAACATGACTGTAGAAGGAAGTAGTCATCTAGAAGCTGTATACATGTACCTGTGACATATGACCCAGTGTGTGCCCGGCATGTCAACCTCTAGATAAATGAGTTATGGCCCATGCACACACCACCCTGAGGTCATCCATTGTGAAATACACCTTTAGAAGAGTTGTAGCTCAGTAATCTCCATGGTGTGTCCCATAACTGTGTACTGCTGTAGTGTGATAAACTAGAAAAGGTAGGAGTTTTAACCCCAGACTTGGCAACTGTGTGTGTCTGTTTGTGTGCATGTCGGTCTGACTGTGTAGAGAGCAATGCTTTTTAGGGTACTCCCACTCCTTACAATTCATATACTCAACTTTGGCAAGGCTGCTGATGTCACCCACCTAGAAATACACTTCTGGGAAGGTCGTAGCCCCATAATCTTTGTAGCGCATCCTGTAACTGCGTACTGCTGTAGTGTGATAAAGTAGTTAGTGATGAGTTCTAACCCCCTACTTACCCAGTGAGATGTCATGTACAGATACTTGCCAGATTTATTGCTGCTGGGCCTCCCTTAACAGTCATGTATGTTAGCAGAGCAGTGGGATGCTGTACAGATGTATGTCAACACCTAGCGGGTGGTATGTGGCAATGGCACCCCTGTACAGTGGTTATTATGTGTCAGGCCAGACAGGGGTATGTGAATGCATAACCTATGGTGGCAAATGTATTCCAGTCGTTATGTGTTATACCCATCTACATGGCTGTCTACATCCATATTGTCAGGCATGGTACATACGTTTAGCACTAAGGGGCTATGTGTACTCCTCTGGACTGTACAGAGTGTGTCAGAATGTCCACATATTTTGGCCAATATCTCTGCTGCAGTCCACAAGGGCATTACGTGCTAACAGTGGTACTTTACCATGATGTCCTTAGGATGTCTGTAAGTAGCCAATGGCACACATGTTATAAGCAGATGTGACATCCAACACACACCATGTCTGTGAAGACAATCCCAATGACAGTAGGAATAGTCTACTAATATACCTGCTATACATACCTGACATCACCTTGCAGTATGACTGTGGGACTATAGAGGCTGGGGTAGGGCTACACTCCATGTCCAGGACATATGGTGGAAATATATGTACATATTATTATCCTGATCGCTATATATATATATATATATATATATATATATATATATATATATATATATATATGTAAATACACATGTGTAGTGCTTCCAGTCACCACTGTCATGGCAACCACCTACTCTAACCCCCTACATCATGTGGGCATGGCCTCTTTACATTGCCTGTTAAATGGGCATCCTTCCTGTGTGTGGGAATCAGTGTTAGAGACAGCAGGTAGCAATACCTCTTACCGGAGAACCACACACTTAGGGTAGCTACATATTTGTAGGAGGTTCAGGAACTACAGACAGAGTGTGAGTAGAGTTGTGTTATGCTTTCTATAGTACTGGTGTTACAGGGTGTGTGTGTACATACTACTTTACCTTGGAATGCAGTCTGTCTGCATAGCTCTCACCTGTGGGCCTATCCTCTTGGTAGCCAGAGCTGTGCCTATCATGTGTTGTCTGTCCATCACATAGGTCCTGTGTCAGATATTTCACTGCCAGTGTGTGTGTTGAGTGCTATCAGTACATGACTACATCCATTTCTGTTTCTAACCTCAATTCCCTGACTAAGGGTATGTTGCAGACTATCCTGTAACACCAGCTACCTGACTGTTGCCACACAAGTTTTCACATTATACATTAGTATTATGCACATACATCTCACTCTGTTACTGTACACACTCTGACCACAGCTTAACAGGTTGGGGTGTAAATGGGACATACGTGGCTTCTTCGTCACATAAGGTACTGGGGAGTTGCTAGTGTGCCAGGTTTGTTGTCATAGATGTGTGTCAATCAGTTGTATTTCCTGTTTGCTGCCTATACGTCTGGATCATCCCACTGATTTCCCAGGGGGACAGGTTGATAGGCATTAGATATGGACCACTTTAATAGACAGTCTGGATATATTTGTACAGTTGTGGTGTATAATTCTGTATGCAGACTACTACCACTGGCAGGATTCTAACCGTGGCTCTGTGTGCTAATAAAACAACAGTTCACATCTCAGTTGCATGTGCTATTCAGGTTTGTTGTCTGCATTTCCCCTGTTTACTGTCTATGTGTCTCTCAGTTGTACTAAATGGCCTCTGGGGATTACACCTGTCATATACAGGCATTCCTACACATTCACATTATGGTGCATGGTGTGGGTAACAGTGCTACAGTACTATTACATGACTGCAAATCTACATTACCATATGATACCAGAATATACACATACAGTCCAGCAGTCAGACCTGCATTGTCAGGGTATTACACTTTTATTACCATACTAACAATATGAGACTCTTCCTGCCATATTCTCTAGTGTATGCAGTACTTCCCTTGAACAATACAGGTTTTATAATAGCAATTACGTTACTACTACTTTTATTTTTATTTCCTATGACTGTAAAAGCATGAGTATTACTAACCTGTCTCATGTCACAACTGCGCCAGGCGGCAGAAGTGGGCCTCCTGGTTCACGACCTGCTCCATTGCAGCTGTGGGGGACATAAGGGGAATATTTCCCCATACCTATCCATGATATACCTGAGCTGGCAATTATTATACAGGTAATGGACTGATACACACAGCTGGGACATCCCCTGATGCTCTAGCCTCTTGGAGCCACTCCTCCAAGAGGTCCCACTTCTGCTGCTTCAGGTCGGCATAGTGGTGCCTGACCTGCTCACCAGTTCGGGGTATGCCAGTGGCACTAGTGAGGTCGTGGGTGAGATGATCCCAGGCCTCTACCCATCTACATAGCTGTCTACATCCATATTGTCAGGCATGGTACACAGGTTTAGCACTAAGGGGCTATGTGTACTCCTCTGGACTGTACAGAGTGTGTCAGAATGTTCACATATATTGGCCAATATCTCTGCTGCAGTCCACAGGGGCATTACGTGCTAACAGTGGTACTTTACCATGATGTCCTTAGGATGTCTGTCAGTAGCCAATGGCACACATGTTATAAGCAGATGTGACCTCAAGCACACACCATGTCTGTGAAGACAATCTCAATGACAGTAGGAATAGTCTACTAATATACCTGCTATACATACCTGACATCTCCTTGCAGTATGACTGTGAGACTATAGAGGCTGGGGTAGGGCTACACTCCATGTCCAGGACATATGGTGGAAATATATGTATATATTATTATCCTGATCACTATATATATATATATATATATATATATATATATATATATATATAAAATTACACATGTGTAGTGCTTCCAATCACCACTGTCATGGCAACCACCTACTCTAACCCCCTACATCATGTGGGCATGGCCCATTTACATTGCCTTTGTGATGGACATCCTTCCTGTGTGTGGGCATCAGTGTTACAGACAGCAGGTAGCAATACCTCTTACAGGAAAACCACACACTCAGGGTAGCTACATATTTCTATGAGGTTCAGGAACTACAGACAGAGTGTGAGTAGAGTTGTGTTATGCTTTCTATAGTACTGGTGTTACAGGGTGTGTGTGTACATACTACTTTACCTTGTAATGCAGTCTGTCTGCATAGCTCTCACCTGTGGGCCTGTCCTCTTGGTAGCCAGAGCTGTGCCTATCATGTGTTGTCTGTCCACCACACAGGTCCTGTGTCAGATATTTCACTGCCAGTGTATGTGTTGAGTGCTATCAGTACATGGCTAAATCCATTTCTGTTTCTAACCTCAATTCCCTGGCTAAGGGTATGTTGCAGACTATCCTGTAACACCAGCAACTTGCTTAGTGTATGGCAACAGTTCTCCACATTTGTGCCTGTGTTCCAGCCCCTGTTGTCCCAGTATATACCAAGCTTTGCACATATGACATGCTGTCGGGAGTTGTTCCATAGTCGGCTGTGAGTAAATCACATTGCGATTGCTGCCATCAGTCCACTGCTGTTGTATCCCACAGACAAATGGTGGGGCTGGGGTCATATATATATGGCAGTCACCTAGACAATACATGTGTGCTCTTATGCACTCCAGAGGCCAGTGTATGTAATAGTGGTATATGGCCCTGTATTACTGAGTCGAGGGGGGAGCACCATAAATGATCTAGGCTGTTAAAAAATTTGGGGATATCAGGGGTGAGCTGCCTTAAGGTATCTGGATATACAGTACCATATACTTCATGTATATTTACATTACTTACATAAATTGGGTTAATGTAAGCCTACGGCGTCCTGCCATACAGAATGTTCTGTTTGTCAGTGTGCATGTGATGGTGTCAGTTATGCTTTGTTATGTTACAGTTACAACCCATTTGTTCACATGATATCTTTACCACCTAGTGATTTTGTACAGAGTGTAGACATAAGCTGCTGAACTATACACCTGCATTACATACTGTTGATTGTTTGGTATCTTGTGGCCCAGTCTGTCCTCACTATTGTACAATTTGAAAGGCTTGGCTTAGACAGCAACAGTTGTGATCCTTTCCAGACTACTGTATTAGTGTAACTGTTTCACAGTTGCATTACTCTGTTTATATGGATGTCAGTGTCTGAACAGCTATATGACATGGCATATAGAACTGTAATAGTACATAATTAAAGGTATTCCATTTCTGCAAACCTGTGTGTGGCGTTTTCCCTATGACCTCTTTGTGGGTGTATGTTGCAGGCAACGATTGTCATTTGTTTGGGTGGCCCATACAGTGTCCAGTTGTTCAGGTGCTAACTGTAGGCATAGTGGCTGTTCCATATTGTGCGCACCTTCTGCATATGTATCTTACTGTACATATATCTGCATGTGTATGTGTAGTCACACACATATATATATATATATATATATATATATATATATATATATATATATATATATATATATATATATATATATATATATATATATGTGTGTGTGTGTGTGTGTGTGTATGTATATATGTATCTGCATATCTGTGTCTGTATATCTGTTTCCTGGGGATGTCGATGGCTTCCACATTTTGCATTTCCTATGGGAGGCAGAAGGTACTGCATGATATGTTACCAATACCAGCCTGACATCATACAGGTGAGATGTAGTACTGTTAACATTTTGTGCCCATGTCATGTCAGGTCCTGGTTATGGGACCTGCAACACTTGGTAGTGTATTGCAGGGTGGATGTGTCTGGCTGTGGAGGTGGGATGCCTATTCAATAAAGACGTATAGTGTGTGGGGCCTCTGAACCCCATTAATGGTGCATATGGATATATGTGTTTTTGTTAATCTGCCATTGCTATCTACAGATGTATGGCCATATGTGTGTGTATATATATATATATATATATATATATATATATATATATAGATATATATATATATATATATGTTTACATAGATATATATATATATATATATATATATATATATATATATATATATATACCTATGTCTGTATATATCTACATAGATATATATCTGCGTACACATATGTAACTTGTTGTGTATATGTAGACATATAGGTGTACACACATATATGTGTTGATGTAGGCATTTGCATGTGTAAATGTTCATATATATTAATATATATGTATATAGTTTTAGAAATATATATATATATATATATATATATATATATATATATATATATATATATATATATAGATAGATAGATATATCTACATATATAGATATGTAGTATCTGTTTAGATATTAATATATTTACACACATATACATCTAGATGTTGGTATACATTCTTTGTACTGTTGAATGATTGTGCTGGATGATATGTTTGTGATAACATCACATTTATATATATCTGTCATGGCTTAGTGGTAAATTGCTTTGTCTATGGTTTGCAGGGTTCTGGGTTTGAGTCTTGCAGAGGTTGTTTATTTTGTTGCTGGGCAGAACACGGGCTATTGGATACAGAGTGATTAATGCACTTTAAAGCAGTTGTAAGCGGGTTTGCGCGGGTTTGCGCGGAGGTAAGCATTGCTAACTTCCGGTTGCAGTTTCTTATACTTATGAGCTTCTACATTGCTTAACCTGTGTGGGAAGTGTTTACCCCTGTGCAAACAGGCTTATACCTGCTTACTGCTGCTTAAAACTGCTTACTCATGCTTACCCCTGCATTCATTTCTTTTAAAGAAAAGAAAAAGGGTTAATAGGAAAGTGGTGAAAAACAGGCACAAAGAGGGAAAGACAATAGGAAAAATAGCTAGGAATGTGCAGGAAGGGTGTAGGGAAGGTCCATAGCTGCCCATTTCTTCTACAGCAACAGCTGTGCATATACACTGAATTTGGAAGTAGGTTTGGACACTCAAACCCTTGGGAGAGAGGTGAGGACAACAACAATTTGTTGTGATGCCAGTTAGACCAGATTACATGTATCCAGTGGACACAAGTGCAAAATGAACAGCTATGTATGGGGCGAGATTTTTTTTGTGGGAACAGATTGCCCTTTTTTTTCAAGAGGAAGTGGGATGTTGGGGAAGGGTAGTAAGTATACTTGGGGAGGTAGGTTGGGTATGTTAACAGACAAGACACACAAGATGCATACAGGGGTGGTGTTTGACACATGTGGGGGGTAAACTACTTGATGGGGAGGGGTGTTGGGATATCGGGAGCCCACAAGCCCCCTAGTGGTAACAGTGGAACTGAGATCCCCACCCATGGGCAGTCACCACTGCACCTTAACAGCCCTAAATGTGGCTGCACTGGGGGCTGAGCTGCAAAGTGAGGCTGACTCTCTAATTGTGACACGTGGCCCTCAAGCTGGCATAGAAGGTCAGCGACCTGGCCATTGATCGCTCTACGCAACACAACCCCAACCTGGCGACGGGTGACAGGTGCCTATCTGCACCCACTCCCAGGGGGGTGTGCCCTTCCCCTGGGCAGTTCCACCCGAAGGTGGTGCAGGACCAACTGACAGGGAGGTGCAGGGTTAGGCCCCAGACATGCTGGTGCCTGGTGCCTCAGCCAGCTGAGGTGGGACAGGTGGGTCCACTGGGACCAGCCTTCCCAAGCATGCAACAGTGTTTAGATTTCAACATCATATAATCATATATGGGTTAGTAATAGTCAACACATTCCAGGGTTAGGTATAACAGCATGCATAGATCTTCCCATTAACCAAGACACCAGATACAGAACAGTTGCATAGCAAACAGAACTATGCATATATGGTACCACAATGGTAATAAGAACAGCATGCAGGTACGTTGATGCCACCATGCAACAATGTTGGAATAATTCAATATGGCACATGCATGGGAATCATTAGAATATTTATCAAATGACTGGCCATTATCAGAGTCAGTACATACCAGTTGGGGTGGGTATGTTGATTATTGTTGAAGATAAGGTGGGGGAGAGAAAGATGTCAATTAACAAGTAGTATATTCCTGTACTCCACATTACTTTCCTAGTCAGTGCTGTTATCTGAACCTTACAAGTCTTACTACACTACCCTATAGACCTATATTGGACACTGATATGGCTTTCAACATCATTACAAATGAACCAGTTTTACCTGCAGTATACACCTTTAACCTGGTATACCTGTGGAGGGAATGCTTGTTAACACTGACTAACTGTTTGTACACATACTACCGGATTCTGGGTTGATGTTTCACACTATGCTATCCCACTCTTTCTACACAGACTCAGGCCGTGTGTTGACCAAATGCTGGTATGCCTGGACATATCTAGAATATTGCCCTCTTCCACCTTTAGTGACCTGACACACACATATACATGCTTTCCTACACAGTTATATTATGCAGCACAGTGTGGGCGACAGTGACCAGTGATACTTTAATATTCAGAAAAACTGCAACACTCACAATCCCCTACAATACCAGGGTGGATGGTACCAGTGCAGGTTATACTGGTCTGTATTTAACAGCACAGTGTTCGTATCCAACGTACCTGTGGGAGCAATGTTTGTTAGCACTACATGACTGTTGCCACACAAGTTTCCAGTTTACACATTAGTATTATGCACATACATCTCACTCTGTTACTGAACACACTCTGACCAGATCTTAACAGGTTAGAGTGTAAATGGAATATACGTGGCTTCTTCGTCACATAAGGTATTGGGGAGTTGCTAGTGTGCCAGGTTTGTTGTCATAGATGTGTGTCAATCAGTTGTATTTTCTGTTTGCTGCCTATACATCTGGGATCATCCTACTGATTTTCCAGGGGGACAAGTTGATATGCATTAGGTATGGACCACTTTAATAGACAGTCTGGATATACTTGTACAGTTGTGGTGTATAATTCTGTATGCAAACTACTACCACTGGCAGGATTCAAACCGTGACTCTGTGTGCTAATAAAACAACAGTTCACATCTCAGTTGCATGTGCTATTCAGGCTTGTTGTCTGCATTTCCCCTGTTTACTGTCTATGTGTCTCTCAGTTGTACTAAATAGCCTCTGGGGATTACACCTGTCCTATACAGGCATTCCTACACATTCACATTATGTTGCATGGTGTGGGTAACAGTGCTTAATACTACAGTACTATTACATGACTGCAAATCTGCATTACCATATGATATCAGAATATACACATACAGTCCAGTCAGACCTGCATTGTCAGGGTATTACACTTTTATTGCCATACTAACAATATGAGACTCTTCCTGCCATATCCTCTAGTGTATGCAGTACTTGCCTTGAACAATGTAGGTTTTATAATAGCAATTACTTTACTACTACTTTTATTTTTATTTCTTATGACTGTAAAAGCATGAGTATTACTAAACTGCCTCGCTTCACAACTGCGCCAGGTGGCAGATTTGGGCCTCCTGGTTCACGGCCTGCTCCATTGCAGCTGTGGGGAACATAAGGGGAATATTTCCCCATACCTATCCATGATATACCTAAGCCGGCAATTATTATACAGGTAGTGGACTGATACACACAGCTGGGACATCCCCAGATGCTCTTGCCTCTTGGAGCCACTCCTCCAAAAGGTCCTGCTACTGCTGCTTCAGGTTGGCATAGTGGTGCCTGACCTGCTCACCAGTTTGGGGTATGCCAGTGGCACTAGTGAGGTTGTGGGAGAGATGATCCCAGGCCTCTGCCTTATATTGGGAGTCCTGGTACTGGCCCTGCAGCAGTCTCTGTGCATGGTCTTTAACTAGGAGTCCAGCCATGACCTTGGACTCCTGGATGCACCAGCAGTGTGCCCAGAAGTGCACTTCTTCTACCCTTACTGCCATAGTGCCTGCAAGGGGAAGCTACAACCAGTTATGAGCTGTATTCCTTCCTCTTGGGTTTAAGTATGGCTGATTTCCCACACCTTTCCTTGATTGGCCAGTTTTGAAAAGACTAAGCTATGGGCAAACATGCTTACCTAAAGTTGGCATTGGTTAAAGAGGTATACCACTGGGCACAAAGAGGTAACTGGTCTATACATTGCTCACACCTCCTAAGCTGTCCTGTGCCTTTTTGGCATTGGGTTATTATTCATTACACCTTATATGTATGTATGTCTAGTATCCCTGATTGATGTAAACGTACACTCTGTGGGGTCCTTGTGTTTTATTAGGGACTTTGGCACTCTATTACAAGTACACCTCACTTCTGGTCTTACTGCTGTACTCTAGTTCACATATTTATGTTATGTAGTTGGTTATGGCACATATGACTGTATATTGATGCCTTTCACAGGTTCAGTTGGTTATATTATGGTGATGACATGTGTACTGCTACCTCATTCTTCCATCCTTCTGTGATGGCTTGGTGGATAACTACTGGGACTATAATGTATAGGGTCCTGGGTTCAAGACCTGCATGGCTATTAATTTTTTTGCTGGGCAGACAAAGGCCCGTTGGATACAGAGTGATTAAGGCACTTTAAAGCAGTTGTAAGCGTGTTTGCACAGGTTTGCATGGTGGTAAGCACTACTTATTTCAGGTTATAGTTTCTTATACTCAGCTTCTACTTTGCTTAATCTGTGTAGGCAATGCTTACCCCCATGTAAATGCACTTAAACACACTTACTAGTGCTTACATATGCTTACTACTGCTTATCTGTGCTTACACCTCCTTATTACCTTACTACTGCCTTATTCATTGTGACACTGACTCTTCACATGTGCATTTCCGGCAGTACTCCATTTTATAAATATATGTTATTTAGTGGGTTTTGCAATAAAAATATTGGTTATACCATGCTTTTCCATGTAAAACAGATTGTGCTGTAGTGGGCCTCGAACCGGGAATGCCTGCTCGTTAGGCGAATGCTCTGTCCGCTACACTATTGTTGTGCTGCTTCATTTGCATATATCTTCCTTGTTATCCTCTTCAGCCTTTTAAGCTGCTTTAACAGTAGCTAAGCAATGGGCACACCAGCCCATCTACGGTTAGCTGTACTCGGATTTTTAAAAAAAAAATAAAGGGGTTTCTTCTTTTGATTTTTATGTCCTTCTGCTGTTGTACATATGGGGGACTATTGGTGGGGATATGCAGACACCTATGAGCAGTCTCACTCATTTATTTCCACTTTGTGCTGTTCTACATTGGAGGGGTGTGTTTATTCTGAGAGATCTGCTTTCAGACATGCCTCCTGCACTCATACATGCTCTGTGTAAGCCTAGGAGGTTGGGCAGTGCACCTTCATTAATATGGATGCCGCATTGCCATCCTCCTCCTAAACGGGCGCTTCTGTGCAGGACTAAACTAGTCCTGCATGGGAGATTAGTGAATCCGAGGGATAATGGTTAAGGTATTTCCCTTAGAGACACAAGGTACAAAGATTGGTTCTCATCTTGGTAAGTATGGCTCAGCTTAAAAAGGCTTCTTGGATAGTCAGCCTAACAATCACAGATGAATCTAAATATCTAGCTGAAGCCCATACTTTCCTTCAAAATTAATTTAGATTTTTTTTGCAGATAAGGCATTAAACAACTCAAAGCTTATTATAGGTTACACATCTCTTCTTCTTTTATGCTTGAAGAGTATGACTCCTAACACAGAATCTGCACATCTTATTATCACCTAGTACCCCTGTCACAACACAAACACACTCCAAAGAACCATCAATAAATTCTGCAAGCTTACCTCCCACTCAGAGCTCCTATAACATCATTGCCACTTCTCATATGAAACAGATGGCTGTACAATCCTGATGATGCCATTCTGTTTCCATGTTCTCTTCCATTCATACTACTGCATCAGGAGGACTGCCTCCCCCATGTCCCATAAACTAGAAGCTACAAAAGCTATGAGATCAGACAAGCAATGAACTTTAGACTAAGAAAGGCCTACCTTTGACATACTGACAACTGACATAGAAAAATCTTTCAGAAAGATTGTCCTTCTTGACTGGAATGAATTGCCTCAACCAATTAGAAATGGACAAAACTGCCTGTTTTAAAATACAACAACATGATTATTTAGTCTTTGCTTATGGATGTGGATAATACAGAGTTTGTTGTTGATGTCATTATCTTAATTTGCCACATGCATTTAGATAATTACAGCTTTCTTTCAGCTCACTGTATATTATTGTTTCCTCAATGATCTTCTAGTGCTTAATTTATAAGGATGTGCAATTCCCAAACATACCCAGCTGTTTATTCCTTTTGTTAATGGACTGTATCATCCACAGGTGTTGCACCAAACTTTTATATACTTTTTCAAATGCCTAATTTCAAGATTGTCTTTAAAATATTTAAGCAATAATCCATGACTGTGAGAGGGTAAACCATTATATACTCACACAGGTCCCATTTTATTAATTGAAATTCCATTTTGCCGAACCTAAGATCACCGAGTCCACTTTATCAAAGCTACACTAGTCCAAACTCCCACTACAATGAACATCAAAACACCAAAATTGCCACAACTAAATAAATAAAACCACAAACACCCCCCACACCCCTACATATTATATAGATCAACTTTGAGATCGCACTGCAGAGAAAACAAGGGTAAATGTCCTGACCCCTTACAATAGTGTGATCTCTGATCATACCTATGAGCAGTGTATAAAGAATTCTCCACATTCTAATTATAAACCTACCGTTAACCCTACCATGAAATATATTTTAAAATCTTAAATCAAATACAGAGTACAAGGACATACGTAAAAACTCCATACATTTGCACCTGGATGTCTCGCACCACCACTATCACATCAACAGTTTTGGTAACACAGAACTCGATATAGTGCAAGTTCGGACTATTGTAGTTTGACAAAGTGGACTCAGTGATGTTAGGTTCAGAAAAACAGAATTTTGATGAATAAAATGGGACCCACTCACACACAGTCATAGATTATTGCTATTATACAATGACATCATTTAAGAAAGAAACTGCTTACCTTTCTTAAATAATGTCTTTGTATAAGGGCACTTTAGTCTTCTTCTGCATTGCCTTTCCTATACTGATGTACTGTTCATGTGTATGGGACTTACATTCCCACACTTGAACAATACATCAGTACAGGATACAGGAGAAGTGACAGAAAAACAGAATCTCCATTGCTGTTTTTTTTTTGTTTGTTTACTATTAAAAATAGAGATTTATGAGGGACAGTGCAAACATATAAGGAAAATATATATTTTTTTTTTTGCAGAACGTAAATGCTTTTTCCTATATTTTGTTCTGTCCCTCAGCATATGCCAGTAGAAAGTCTTTCCACTCAATGGTACTTCAGCAGTTGGACTTTGTTTTATCAGGATCTGCTCAATTTACAATGGGCACGCTGGTTGGGCTGTACAATCAGCATTCTCATTTTTGAATAGTAATGAGCATTTATTCTATAATATAAGATAACATGTTACTTGTAATCTTTGATGGCTGATAATTGTATTTGGACTAGTCTAATTATCTGTTAAATAAATAAATACAAAGCAGGATGTTTGCCATTCATAGCTGGATAAAAACATTGTTCTGTGTCTAGCTCAGCTGCAACTTAGGATCAGGTGTTTCTTGGTCTCATGACAACAGAGTATGATGGAAATGTAGTTCTTGCCCACATTAGGACGTGCTGACAGCAGCACTAACACAATGCCTGAGATCTAACAAACAACAAGCTTGTCTAAAGCAAGCACAGAGGAATACAGCCCTGTCTTATTAATGAGGTGCTTCCCGTCTGAAGAGAACATTGTTTGAATCTTTCTACCTTCATTTGTCTGTGGTGTGACCTTGAGCAATTCACTTAAGCAGACAGTGACTTAGGGTAACTGGGAATTTTTTCTGGGCTCCTAAATGGTCTCCTAGACTATGTATATATATATATATATATATATATATATATATATCTATATATATATATATATATATATATATATATATATATATATATATAGAGAGAGAGAGAGAGAGAGAAGTTACTTGTGAACAAAGAGCTGATATTAATTTCAGCTAATACTGTATTTCCAGGTTAAAGAAGCAATTGCTGAGTCAAAATCTATTGTGGTTGCATACTTCATAGTGTCTCAGAGACATGGATGCAGTGATATTGCTAATTGCAATACCACATTTGGTTAATAGGAGTAATTACTTTCACACTAAGCACCACTTTTAGGAATAATGCTGTGAGTCATCCTGAGAATAAAAGTTTAGTATTTTACAGCAATTCCTGATCCTAAAATTTGATACTAATGAGTTTCAAAGTTATGAGAACATAATAAATTGAGAATTTGCAAAGTGGATTTCATAAAGTTCATGCTGCTCGTTGAATGCTAACATTTTTAACATATTTACAGTAGCTTGACAGTCTAAAATTCTTAAATATGTGAATATAGATAACATCCATGTTAAGCATTTGTATGCTCACCAGCAGTTCACTAGGTAGGCTGCAGTTGAATTTTGCTTTCTGCTTTAGCTCTTTGAGATGTATGTATCCAAAGGGGCAGATCTATCTCAAAATGCAGTATTTGCCTTCTTAATTATTTTACTGAAACAAACTATCCTTGCTTTACTCTCAAAATATTTTCTTCACTTTCTTCTCATAATTGCTGAACTGACTGCATAATTTATTAAAATTCCTCTCTTGTATTATAATTGGACTTGTAAGACATTTATAGAGCTTTTATCTTTCATACTCTTGAATGGTGTAGATTTTGAGCTCCATCAGTCTCTTTCTGTCAGAAATTGGCATATTTTCTGCACAATGTTCTTTAGACCTTTCTGGATCACCTCCTTTTCACTGTTAAAATGAGAGGGTTATAAGGGCATTAGTTCTAGAGAATCATATCCCTCCTTCTACTGCTTTGCTGCCTCTCATTTAATCAGTAAAGCTAATCCAAATACCATTTATTGTAAATGGACCAGTCGTACCTTCATTAAGTCTGACAGAGAAGTGCTTGTTACCTAATTTTTGCCAAAAGCATGTATAAACTTTGTCTACTCCCTTGGACTGTTCAGTTTGCATCATATGTTTGCACTACATGTAAAGTAAAATGCATTATTTTCAATTCATCAGCAGAATAAAGAACACACTGAAGCATCATTCTTTATCCCTGTGTGTCCGTCTTCATACTTCTGAAAAAATAGACTTGGCAGCTCCCCAAGATGCCATAAAAGGAAAATAATAAAACGAAGAACACAGCAATGCTTCTCTGAAATAAAATAAAACTACTCAATGACGTGTTAGGAGGGCAAACATTTTCAGTATGTTAGCTATTAATGACTTATAAAAGGAGTTCTGACTATTAAATACCTTTGGTTATAAATTACAACACAATGATTTTCCTCATCGGGAAGTTAAAGTGACTGGTAGAGCCATGTTTCCTGGAGGCATCTGGGCTATATTACTACATTTTCAAAACATTTTAGCTTAATAAAGTATGCTATCTGATTTTTACAATGTTACTGAATCTATTGTAAGTGAATTCTGTTTTTTTTTCATATATACTGGAGAGTTTTAACTGGTTCCTTATATAGAATCCACACCCATGCAAGCATTTATACCACCAAAATCACACAAACACACATGCGCGCGTACACACACACACACACACACACACACACACACACACACACACACACAATGTCATTCAATTTCTTAATCAATGCCCTGTATGCCATACCTTCAAGGTCTTGTTAAGTTCCGGACTGGCCATGTCTGTGGGAATATTTATCTGACTATTCAGAACATTACTGAGAGTTACCTCAGCTAACCAGTCCATGATAAAGCAAGTGCTATGGTTTAGGTGCAGACACTAGAGTCATTCTACTATACATTCTTTCATTTATTTGTTTCTAGAAAAATAAGACTAATTACATAAAGGTGACTAATGTTTTATAATTCGTTGATTCCCTCTTCTGTCATTTTATATAAAGGGATGGCATCTCTTTCTCTTGTCCTCATTATATAAAATGTATTCCCAATGGAGTGTTAAAAGCTATTTCCATTAATATAAGTCTTTTTTTTACACACTGTCTCGCTATGTTAAAGGAGTTTAACATAGCGAGACAAGTTTAAAAAAAGCAACGGAGATCTCCGTTGCTTTTTTTAAACCTGTGTTGCTATGCTAAACTCTTTTAATATAGCAAGACAGTGTTTTAAAAAAAGACTTATATTAATGGAAAAAGTCCGGACGACCGGACCTTTTTCCATTAGTATAAGTCGATTTACAACATGCACGCTGGCCAATCAGCGTGCACGTTTTGGAATATTAATGGGGGGTCATGGTATAATAGGGCAGTTGGTACCATTCTGAGGTCTTTGAACAATCCTCTATTCAAGGAACTGTAATTGCTGTCATGCTGCAAGTCTGCTTAGGATTCATAACTTTGCATTAAAATATATTCATCAGATTCAGCCACAACCCCTATTCCTCCTGCCATTTTGTGACCTTATCTGTTCTCCTCTGTGATAGCTCTAGAAAAGCATCTAAGTAGAATAAAACATTTTTTTCACTTTTGCTTTGCTTCACTTCCTCCTATCCATCACTTTAATGTGGTTATCCAGTTTGTTAATTTCTTCTTTCCATTTATTTAACAAGAGGCTTCCTTATATGTTTCATCTCACAGCTTCACAATGTATACTTTCAATGGCAGCTGGTGACTTTAAAGCAAGGATGAGTGCAGGAAGAAACTGAATAGGTAGGACTAATTTAAATTGATTAGGGATCTATTACAACAGGTCAATTACTATTACCTTTGATCAAATAACAGACAGAGTCAGTCATTTTCATCCAGACTGACTCACTACCCAAAAAAACACACACAATGGAGAAGCCAGACTCACTATCCACTCATTACAGTTACCTTATGTACTATATGCACCTCAGATGTCTAACTGCAATCAACAAAGAGAACTTAGGTGAAATGGTACCATAGACAAAGGGCTCCACAGGCCCATAACTGTTGGCAAACTGTGTCCCTATAGCCTCTTAGTGCACATCATATGTTCTACCTCTACCCTGTCCCTATAGTATCCAGATAAATTACTTATTTCTAGTTTTTACATGCTTTTTCCTTTTTAGTTTGTTTCTCCTTTCTTTTAAAATATCTTAAAGGGCCAGGACTGCATTTAATTAGTTTGTAGGAAGTAACTGAATTAACCAGTGGCTAGGGGATCATCAACTATCCAGAATTACAGGTTCTAAGTGTTCTGTGGTCCATCTTACAGCTTTTTTAATCCATTACAGCTTTTTTAATTCATTGCTTAATGGAAAAAAAAAACACGAGAAAGGAAAAAAATCAGTCTTTTTTCAAGGAATAAAAGTTGTGTCTAGAGATTAGTGCACAAAGCTAACAAATTAATAGTTTCCAATAAACTGAGATGACAGATGCTAAGTTGTGTTGTTAACTCCTACTTGCATATCTCTCCTGTCATTAAGACTTTGTGTCAGTAACAATTTTGAATTCTGATGCTTAGAAATATAAGTCTGGTAACAGAGAGACTGATTGTGTAAATATTAGACTTGCATATACTAAGCTCAAGATCACTGTGTTTGGGGCTATTCTATAAGTCCTATCCAAAAAAAGTGTTTGCCTCTACTTCTCAAAAAAAAAAAAAAGATAATTAACCTTTGACTGCCCATCAGGTGTATGATTTGGATGAAAGTAAAAGCACAATGGCCATGCAGATGCATTATGCAGCTGAGAGCCTGGGGGACAACATCAGAGCACCTGTATAAAACCAACAAAGAGATAAGAACCCCAAGCAGAATCAATAGTGAAGAAATCACAGCCAAAGTCCCAACCAGAAAATCAAGCCCTGCTTGACAATGCTAATAGCTAACCACTATGCTAATGATCATTTGCCATCACACACATCCTACATAGTCTGAAATAGGTATACCAACCATAAAGTATTCCAGTTGGCTTCACACAAATGCGCTGCAGTTTTACAAAGTCAGAATAATGACTGTTTAACATGAGCAAATATTAGTAGGCCAATCATTTGTATTCACCAATAGTTTATGTACCAGTCAATTAGATCCAAACTTGTTGACTATGTACACTTCAAATATCAGATTGTAATAAAATAACAATTGGCCTCAACAATTTATTTAACCTCCCCCTCAAACACAGAAGTCCCCTTGAATTACAGCAAATTTTGTGGCTGTGTATACTTCAGATATCTGATTGGGATCAAATGAATAAGCAAATAAATAATGGCCATGTGTATTTCAGATTACTGTCATCAAAACCATACAGTGTGCATCCTGTTGCACCCCCACACACATGCAAAAATACACAGACGCATGCACACACAGATGTAATCATTGCTAGAAATACAAGTTTTGCACTAGCATGCTTTTCTTGAATGATATTAAGTCTGAAACACATGTGCATGTCATTATTTCATAATGGAAATCCTCACTGATTTGCTAGAAAACCACAAAGTTTAAAATGAACAGATCAAATATGAGGTCAAATCAGGGACATTTTGTGAAGTCAGGGACAGTTGAAAACATCTCTTCCTACTCACACATAAATATGTATCTTATAGACTTCTGAAGGGAGATCCGTGTTTGTGTCCTACTTTCCATGGCACAAACAGGGATCTAAATTTTCATCAGCAATTAAATAACATGGTTGCAAGATAACCTCATTGCACAGAGCTTTCCCTACCTTGGGAATAGAGTCCCATGGCAAATCAAGCATTGTGATGCATTATCTTCCTTCAAAAAGGAAATGTCTGATGGATGGGTATTCGCAAATTCACTTCTGGCTTGAATGGCCTAGCCCGCCTTGAAAAAGAGATACAATCTTAGGACAGGTACTGCAAGACTCATTTGTGTTGTATTTCTTATAATTCATATGAGTCCTATGAAAAAAGTTTTAAACCTTCACTGTACAACCTTACTTAAGTGTGTTAACCCTAACCCTAACACTGTCCCTAAAACTTTGCAACCTTACTTATGTGTGTTAACCCTAACTCTAACACTGTCCCTGAAACTAACCCTATACATTACTTTACAAAAAAAGTTTCCATTTAAAAGGACCACTACAAGACACTCACATTAACAAATGTGCACACACACACACACACACACACACACACACACACACACACACACACACACACACACACACACACACACACACACACACAGCACTAAATCTATTTTCTTACCTAGTCTTTAATCTAATCTTAATCCACAAACACTCACACACATTCCTATGACTAACACCAAAACTTGCAGTACATTTGAAAGTTTCAGTATTAGTAAACAACTCCACCTATCAGCACACAAGCAAAATTGCCAAAGCATACACACAGTTGATGTTCAAAGTACAGACATTTTTGTCATTAAAAGTAACAGAATTTGATTCAAAACACACTCATATTCTATATATTGCTACATTTACAGATATAGATATATATATCTATATGGATCTACCTGACTACATCGACACTGCATTACACCGACAACAACTTCACAGACACCACATAATCGACAGTTCACAAACACGACACCTCATACACCCGACACATCAGAACAACAAACCAAACAAATCCCAAGTCCAAAACCCACACACACAACACAAGCACACCAAAATCCTTACAAACCAACACTAACCCTTACATACACAGCTATCTGCAACCCTAACCAAAACCCTAACCCTAAGGTCCATCACTATCGCACACTCACCTAACCCGTGCCCTAACCCTAACTCACTTAACCCGCCCCTAACCCAAAAAATATCACTACTGCACCCTTACCTAACCCGCGCCCTAACCCTAACTCACTTATCCCACCCCTATCCCTACAGACCGTCAACATCACACACTTACCTTACTCGCACCCTCACCTAACCCGCGCCCTAACCCTAACTCACTTATCCCACCCTTATCCCTACAGACCATCTACATCGCACACTTACCTTACTCACACCCTCACCTAACCCGCGCCCTAACCCTAACTCACTTATCCCACCCCTATCCCTACAGACCGTCAACATCGCACACTTACCTTACTCGCACCCTAACGTCCGTCACTACCGCATACTTACACATCCTTTCCCCATCTCCGTGTTCTCAGCGTCGGTGTTCTCCTCCGTCGGTCTTCTGACTTGTCGCTCTTCTGAATCAGTGTCGATGTTCTGCCGTGTCGATGTAGTCAGGTAGATCTATATATATATATATATATATATATATATATATATATATATATATATATATATATATAGATGCAGATATAGATATATAGATATGGGAGTGGTGTGTAAGATTGACAGTTGTTAATATCGACTTCTGTTTTGTTGACATACTTTGGGCAACAACGGTACCTGCAATATTGGGAAAAAGAGCCTTTCCTCTGAGATTGTGTGATCCAGAGTTTAAATAATTAGCAGGGGGTTGTGAGGACACAGCCTCACCCATATGTGGGAGGACTGTGGGGGCAAGTGCCTACATAGCTGCCACATAGTAATGTATCTTCTCAGCTCAATGCTGTCAAAATACAATGTGCAACATGAGATGATGTGAGGTATTGCCATTTGTGCCAGGGGGAATAGGGTAGTACATGTGTAACATATGCCACATAGCTGGAGTTTTGTAAATAATTTTGTGTCATTTGACTATCACACTGATTTGTACAGATGGCTGTGTTAAAATATATCAACAGTGTTATTGTAACTGATTAAATATTTATGATTAAACAAAGAATTCTGGAAGGAAAGTGTAGAAGTTTTTGAAATTGTTCTATAATTTTCAAATCCTGCAACAAATCTTAGCAAAGGTCTGAATGTGTATTGTACCAGAATCAGGTGATCAAATGTGATATCATTCTATAATCAGCATGGAGAGGACAGCACCCACACAGCAGCTTGTTTTGTTTTCTTTGGAACCTGATATAAAGATCTATGACAGTTATCACAGACAGTTAGTTGTTCAGTTGTTGTTGTAATTCAGTTCAGTCTATTGGAAGCTCATCATCTTGCCTTGTGGAAGTAAGCATCTCAGCATCTAACCTTTCCTTCTGTATTAATTAAGTTTGCTTGGAAACAGTTATTCTTTAGACAGACAGGAAATACAGTGAGATTAGTTAAGTTGTGCTTTTCTGCATCTGTGTGAATCTCTCCAAATGTGTTATTTTTATTTCTCCTGTGATTGAAATTATGGGATTTATTTACTCAGATATTTAGTATTCTCATGTTTTCTACTTTATTATTTATTATTACATGTTTTATACCTTTCCATGCAACTGGTCTTTTAGAGAATACTTTTAACATCTTGACAGTGCTTATTTTAGTGACTCCTTGGCCACTCTGCAAAGCCCGCCTCCTTTGGTTACACTCTACCATTTATGTTAGTATTGATTTTACTAAGTACAATCAGATACCTTGTAAGAGCCTGAGAGTGGTTGACTGGTGGCTGCATAGTTACCTTATAGTCTGGACAGAAAGGGTACAGTTAATAAATCTGTACCAGCTTTTCCCAAGAGTGTGTGTGTGTGTGTGTGTGTGTGTGTGTGTGTGTGTGTGTGTGTGTGTGTGTGTGTGTGTAAAAATCAAATATCCAGTGTGGGTGTGTCAGCTACTTTGAAGTGGGACACAGTGCTCCAAAGTGGGTCTTGTTTGGGATTTGGAGAGACACAGAGTCCAGTCCCAGGTCTGGAGTGTGTTCCCTAATGTGCTCTCGGGGAAAACTGTGTTTGATGCAGAGAACTGCATTTGAAAATACTGTGTAAATCCATTCCTGTTTTTGGTGACTGTCTCTCACCCATATCGGTGGTGAGGACTGAGGTTCCTTTATTACTGGTCTGGGGTAAAGAGAGGCTGTCAGATATTGATGGCAGAGCGAATGGATATTAATTGAACTTCAGTAGCCTGTGGGCAGTTGTCACTGAAGGTTTGTGTACTCTCAAGATCCACAAGGTAAACATGTACATTCACAAGAGTTTTATTTATTTTTGTTAGTTTACTTTAGTCAGAGAAGGCAGGCAATGATGTCAGCAGAGGATTATTGTCAGCTGACAGAAAAACAGTTAGCGAAGGTGTGCAAAGCCAAAGGACTGGTTCATGCTAACCAGATTAAAGAGGAAATTATTTCAGTCTTAATTGCAACTGCTGCATGGGCCAGTGGCCAGGAGGACAACCAGTCTGGTGATGGAGGTATGCAGTCTTCAAAAATAGGACAGCTCACCTTTTCCTCAGAGGACTTAAAAATCCATCTGGAGTTAAAGAGACTTGAACTCAAAGTGAAACGTTTGGAGACTGAAGAGAAACTGTGGCATTTGGAGGTTGAAGAAAAGGAGAAGCCGCATCAACATGAGGCTGAAGAAAAAGACAATGAGCATGAACTGGAGGCCAGACATTTGGAGACTGAACAAAAGGAGAAGCAGCATCAACATGAACTGGAGGCCAAACATTTGGAGACTGAAGACAGTCTGCATCATTTGGAGACAAAAGGAAATGAGAGACTGCAGTGATTGGAGGCTGAAGAAAAAGAGAAGTTGTGACAACATGAGAGAGAGATGCTGACCCTTCATCAGGGTCATGAAGGTAATGAGGAAGAGAATAACCAAACCCCAGAAGCAATAAAGGTCAGTAAATTTCTTCCACAATTTGTAGAGGGGGATGTTTTTCTCAGTTTTATTCATACATTTGAAAGAGTATGTAAACAATATAATTTTGACCAAGACCACTGGATACAGTTCCTGACCCCCTTACTCCATGGTAAAGCTGTAACTGCAGTTTCTAAATTGTCTGATACTGACTGTTTAAACTATGATAGAGTAAAACAACATTTATTGAACTGTTATAAATTAACACCTAAAGCTTACAGAAATAAAGTTTTGTGAGCATAGACGCAAGGCAGATTTAAGTGCATGTGATTATATTGCTGAGTTAAACATTTACTTTTATAGGTGGGTAAGTGAGTGTCAGGTCACCGCTTTTGAAAGAATGGCTGACATTTTGGTGAGGGAACAAGCCCTTACTACTTTGCCTGAGGAGATGAGAATCTGGTTGGCAGACTGGGAGTGTAACTGTGAAGATGAGCTGGAGAGAAAAGGGGATCGCTACTTAGCAAGCAGGGCATCACTGCACAAGAAGGTGATACATAGTGCTGCACATGGATATAAGGGGGCTGGGCAGCCTAGATCACCCTACCAGACTCTACCAGTAACGGGGAAGCCAATAGTTCAGGTACACAGCCAAGATCATAGGCTAGATGTTTTAAATGTAACCAGAGGGGCCATGTAGCATACAAATATTCACTAAGCAAGGTGGAGAACAAAAGGTGAGGGAGCCAGCAAGCAGGGACAATGGCATGCCAGTAGTAAGTTGTCTGGAGACAACAGGGCTACCAAACTATCATCGGAGTCTATATCCTATCTTAGTGTATGGAACACAGTCCACTGTTAAGAGAGACACAGCCTCTGACATGACTATTATGAAGTCTACAGTGGTTAAAGAGAAGCACTACTTGCTTGAGCAGTCCACTCCAATCTGAGATTTAGGAGGGATCCCATTCCAAATACCTTTGGCCAGGGTTCACATTGACTGGAAGGGTGGAAAAGGAAGGAAGCTGGTAGCTGTGTTTGAGGATATTGTTGCAGATGTCTTGATAGGGAATGATTTTGATAATGCAGTACCTTGTGTGCATGCAGTTACATGCAGTCAGGCTTGGAGACAGGCATGTAGGTCTGGTAGGCTGGGGAAGACCAGACAGACCCCATACATGAAGCTAGGGTTGGTGATGTGGCTATTTCAGTGAGGGAGCTACCCTGTAGCAGTGAGCCTGAAAGTGAGCCACAGCTGCTGAAAGGTACTGATTTTCCCTTGAACAGTGTGACTGCAAGGACAGAGGTGAGTGGTAGTACCCTGGCTGACACTGAGGCACAGCTGTCAAAAGACACCAGGCTTCCTGTGGAAGGGGAGCTGGGAGGGGTCACTAAAGTAGAGTTGAAACAGGCTCAGCTTTCGGATCTTACTTTACAGGGCTTGAGGTAGGTAGCTTAGGAGGCACCTGATGCTTAAGGAAAAGGGGAGTCTGTATACTGGAACAAAGGGTTACTGTATAGAGGGTGGACCCCTGGGGAGCTAGAGGGTGAGGTAATACAGCAGTTGGCAGTGCCCAGAGTCTACCATCTGGCACTTCCAGCCATAGCCCATGACATTCCTTTCACAGCTCATATGGGAATAAAGCATACAAAGAGACATTATGCAGAACTTTTATTGCCCTGGGATTGCAAAGAATGTAACAGGGTACTGTAGGACCTGTCAGCAGTGCCAAAAGGTAGGCAAGAAAGAGGACAAGGTCAGAGCTGCATGGCATCAGAGGCATCCTTTGCCTGTGATTGAAGAGCCATTTCAGAGGGTAACTATTGATATGTGATTACCCCAAGTTCCACAGGGAAGACGTATATCGTGCTGGTAGTAGATTATTCTACTAGATATCCTGAGGCCGTGGCTCTGTCCTCCATCAAGGCAGAAAAGGTGGCAAATGCTTTGTTAGAGATTTTCAGCAGACTAAGATTCCCAAGAGAAATACTAACTGACAGAAGTGCCAATTTCATGTCAGACTTGCTGAGTTGTGAAACACCTACTGATGTTCTTTCAGAATCAATTTGTTAGTATTCTTACTACATTCCTGAGTTAAGTTTTTGACATTTTTACCTTAGTATATTTAACTGTGAATTCTGATCTGTGTATTCAACAATATCTCTTATGTTGTACCATAATGAATGTACTTGTTTATTTTGAGCTTTTACCTTTTTGTTTACAACTGTTATTCTTAACTTGCGTATTCAACTGTGACTCTTCTATTGTGTATGCTTGTTATTGTTGAGTTTTCTCCCCAGGCCTCCACATAAAATGGGCTCACTTTGGCCCAGTGGACCATCCCAGTAAAGAAATACAAATAAATAAATAAATTGTCTGTGGAAGCAATGTGGGGTGAAGCACCTAAAGAACACCACCTACTATCTCCAGACTAATGGTCATGTGGAGAGGCTAAAGTCTATAATAAAGACCATGATATGGGAATTTGCAGACCAGTTTAAGTGAGAGTGGGACAAATATTTGCCCCATCTATTGTTTGCTTCAGAGAGACACCCCAGGAATCCACAGGTTTTTCACCCTTTGTGTTGCTGCTTGGGCATAGGGTGAGGGGACCTTTAGATTTGATTCATGATGAGTGGGAGGGTGAGTGTGAATCCCACAAACAGTCTTTTGTGGCATATGTCCTAAAGCTCAGGACAAGGCTTAGGGAGTTCATGCACTTGATCCAGGAGAACCTGTCAGGTTTGCAACAAGAGAAAAAAGTCTGGTATGACAGGAATGCTCAAGCCTGAGAGTATGCTGTGGAATAGCAGGTTATCGTGCTCATTCCTGTCAGACACAATAAGCTGCAGGGAGCTTGGGAGGAACCCTCTGAAGTGGTAAGGAAGGTGAGTGATGTTAATTATAAGGTAAACCTGCTAAGCAGGTGGAAGGGACACAGACTGTACTATGTTAACATAATGAAGCCTCAGCATGTCAGGGAGGTCCTGACAGACTACAAAGAGCAGGGTTGACTCTTACACCCAGTAAGTGTTAACTGAGTATGGCAGAGGTTCCCTACCTGGGACATAGAGTGGAGAGTGGTAAGATTAGGCTAGAACCTACCAAAATTGAAGCTATTCAGGCATGGCCTGTCCCTATTACCAAAAAGCAGGTGATGGCATTCTTGAGGACATTGGAGTACTATAGAAGGTTTGTTCCCAATTGTAGTACAATAGCTGCTCTCCTCACAGATCTGACAAGGAAAAATGGGCCAGTTAAGGTAGTGTAAACTCCAACCTGTGAGCAGGCATTCCAAAATCTTAAAGGGGTCTTGGGAGGATCTCCTGTGTTAGCCAGTCCAGATTACAGCAAAGAATTTGTTGTGCAGGTGAATGCTTCAAACCATGGAGTGGGGGCTGTACTCAGCCAAGTTTCCATAGAGTGAGAAGAGCACCCAGTTGTATATCTCAGTTGTAGACTCCAACCCAGGGAGGAATGTTATGCAGCTGTAGAAAAAGAATGTCTAGCCATAGTATGGGCACTGTAGAAACATCAACCTCATCCGTATAGAAGGAAATTCACTGTAGTTACAGACCACAATCCCTTAACATGGCTACATGGAGTCAGCCAGAAAAAATACCAAGTTATTAAGGTAGAGCCTAGGATTGCAAACATATGGCATGAAAGATAAGCACTGCAGTGGGGTCAGCAATGCCAATTCAGATGGACTCTAAAGACACGGTATGGGTTAACGTGTTCCCAGACAGGCCCATTTCTCTCAAGCAACATTTTTCCAGGGTCACTTTAAAAACTAGATTGAGTCTTCAAAGGGAGAGGTGAAGAGATGTGCCAATGTGAGGTATTGCCATCTGTGCCAGGGAGTATAGGGCAATGCATGTGTAACATATGCCAGCATAGTTAGCTGGAGTTTTGTAAATAATTTTCTGTCATTTGGCTATCACATTGACTTGCTCAGATGCTTGTGTTAAAAAATTATCAAATGTGTTATTATAACTGATTGTTTATGTTTAAACAAAGAATTCTGGAAGAAAAGAGTAGAAGTTTTTGAAATTGTTCTATAATTTTCAAATACTGCTGCAGATCTTAGTGAAGCTCTGAATATGTATTGTACCAGTCAGGTGATCAAATGTGATGTCATTCTATAACTAGCACTGACAGGATGTAACTCACACAGCAGCTTACTTTATTTTGTTTTCTTTGGAACCCAATATAAATATCTATGACAGTTATCATAGACGGTTGTTCAGTTGCTGTTGTAGTTCATTTCAGTCTGTTGGATGCTCATCACCTTGCCTTGTGGAAGTAAGCATCTCAGCATCTAATTTTGCCTTGCTGTATTAATTATGTTAGATTGGAAACAGTTGCTCTTTAGACAGTCAGGAAATAAAGTGGGTTTCTTTAAGTATTGTTTTTATGAATGTGTTTGAACCTCTCCTGCTGTGTTATTTTTACTTTTCCTGTGATTGAAACTCTGGTGTTTATTGTACTTAGATATTTAGTATTCTCATGCTTACCATTTATTATTAAATATTTTTATACCTTTCTTTGTGGCTGGCCTTTTAGAGAATACTTTTAACATCTTGAGAGTACTTGTGCTTATTTTAGTGACTCCACCACTCACACTGGTGCTTTGGTTACACTCTGCCATTTATGTTAGTATTGATTTTACTCAATATAATTGGATACCCTTGTAAGAGCCCGAGAGTGGTTGACTTGGTGGCAGCATTGTTAGATTATAGTCTGTGCAGAAGCACTACAGTTAGGAAATCTGTACCAGACTTTCCCAGGAGTGTGTGTGTGTGTGTGTGTGTGTGTGTGTGTGTGTGTGTGTGTGTGTGTGTGTGTGTGTGTGTGTGTGTGTGTGTGTGTGTGTGTGTGTGTGTGTGTGTGTGTGTGTGTGTGTGTGTGTGTGTGTGTGTGTGTGTGTGTTTGTGTGTGTGTGTGAAATTCAAATATCGAGGTGTGGGTGTGTCAGCTACTTGGAACTGGGACATAGTGCTCCAAAGTGAATCTTGTCTGGGATCTGGAGAAGCACAGAGTCCAGTCCCAGGTCTGGAACATCTTCTCTGTGTGCTCTTGGGGGAAATTGTGTTTGATGCAGAGAGCTGCATTTGAAAATACTGTGTAAATCCATTCCTGTTTATAGTGACCATCTCTCACCAGTGTCGGTGGTGAGGGCTACGGCTCCTTCATTACTGGCCTGGGTAAAGAGAGGCCATCACACAACACACTGCAGCCCCACCAGCATATACCATTCAACCTCAACCCCTTTAATTAGGAATCAAGTTTTCTGAAGGCTATGTCTGAAATTGAAATATCTATTATTTAGTGATGGCAATCCTCATTAATTTGCCAGAAAAATAAAAACACAAACATTACAAGGAACAGACTAAAATATGAGTCTAAATCAATGGCATTCTGCAAAATCAGAGACAGTTGAGAGCACTTATGCCTCCCCCCACATATATACCTGCATATATAGGATGGCGCAGTGGTGCAGCAGTAGCATTGTTGCCTCAAAGCAAGAGGTTCTCCAGTTCGATTCTTGGCTGGGGTGCCTTCTGTGCGGAGTCTGCATGTCCTCCCTGCATTTGTGTGGGTTTCCTCCGTGTGCTCCGGTTTCCTCCCACGTTACAAATACATGCATCTGGAGCCTTTCTCCCCGGGCATCTGCTGAAAATTGGCTTTGTTCCAAGTCAGACTTTCCCGGTTAACAAATGTTAAATAAATAAATAAATACATACATATAGCTCTAGACCAGTCTTGTGAAAAAATTCCATGTGGAAAGTAATATTTTCCTCAATTCTTTGTGGAAATTTCCACATACACAGACCTTTTGGGACATGTCTTCTTACACTTTCTGTTAGGAAATAGTTGTCCAACTGCAGGGACTTATATTTGTATAGTGATTTATCCAGTGCTGAAATTTGCTGGTCTAGTGACAAACAGTCACCTTGTGTAGATCTTATGTAACAAACCTCTTAGGGGAAATGAAACCAATCCAACCACCTCTGAGCATTAGTTGTGTCTGAATAGTTTCGAGTTGATATAAAATGCTAATATCTGGGGATGGGCACAGACTTTTAGGCCCTACTTGTGAAGCTGGTATGTATAAATTTTGTAGTTGTGAAGAAATAGCCCCAACGGTATCTGTCATAGTCTTCAATTGAGAAACTAACTGAGATAGTTGTTGTATAAGCAGTGTTAAATTCCCCACCAATCCATGGAAGTTAACATTGGGGGTGTTCCCAAACAAGCCTTCTTCCATATCGGATGCTGCCATGCCAATAAGTCACAAGAGAATCCAACAAAATAAACACAACAAGCTCCAAACCAGCACTGGCACATAAAAAATAGCAAAATAACAAAACCACCAGTTAGCACTCAAAAAACAGAATTTTAATAAAAATCCATGTTAAAAACACATATGTATAAGTACTTTCATCAATTAATACATCATCAGATCCATGAACAAAACTGAGAAAGTGACCTATAAAAGTACATAAATTGACACACACCCCTGTAATAGGACTAATCAGTTTAGCAAAATAAACACCAGTCAGATGGAAAATACTGACAAAGTATGAAGAGAGAACCTATCATAATTTCTTGCCAGTCAGAATACCCACTAATAAAATACCCTAGGGAAGCCAAGAATAAATGGATGACCAGGTAGGCTGCCTTAATAAAGGTACGGTGGGATGTTGGTGAAGAAGCTGGGCTACCGGTAAAGCCTTGAGAAAGGCTGTGCATACCCGAGCGCTTGTGGTTGAAGGCTGAGTAAAGCCCTTAGAAAGGCTTTGTATACAGGTCATACTTCCGGCTGGTCAGGTCGCCTGGTGAGAGGAACCGCTAGTGTGGCAGCTAGAAATCAAAGATGAAACACACAGAAAAAAACAGGCAAAACAATGTAAATGTGGCTCGGCTAAGGAGCTCTGCTTGCCGTGGTGGCAAAAAATCAACATAGTCAAAGTCAGATTCTAGAAGGTCATACTTTATTGATGTAAAAAGTACCAGAAGTACAATCACCATCAAAGCGTAGTTCCTTAATGGAAAGAGTGATCCTGAGGATTTCCTTTTATAAGAGTTCCTGGGGGTGTGTCAGTGGGAGCCAATCAAGTGTGGGTGAAAAAAACTTTATTGTGATTGGGCACACCAACTTGACATCACACCTTACAATCTGATAGGTTAGATACCCTGAGCCAGCTCATACGTGGTTAGTAGAATCACTCTAAACCTACAATAGTGAAGTTCAGAGATTAGCTAAAATTAGCTAAAAAATGTAGTTAACTAAAAATAGTCTTGCTGGAAAAAAATTAATCCTTGCTGGTAAAATACATTGTTAGGCTACACTTTTTGAAATCTTCGCCAGGATGGTGGACGACCTAAAAGAGCATAATAAGCAAAGCCGAGCGTACTAGAGAAATAGCAACAACATGTATGTAAAATAACATGTATGTAAAATAAGAAACAGGCTAAAAATAAGAACCAGGCTAGATATCCAAAAAATAAGATACAGAAACTAAAAGGAGAAACAAAATAGTGAAAATTCTTAAATAATGGATATAAATAGAAACTAATGTATTAAGATATGGAACTGAATGAGGGCTGTTAATTAAAAAAAAATCTTAAAAAGGCACTGATATGTAACCTGAAAAGCTAGAAAGACACGAAAAAAAGTAATACTGAACCATTGTAGAAAACATGAAAGACATGAAAGACAAAAACATATATATAGATGAACCATTGACCAAAAACAAATGAGTCTGAATTTGCCAGGGGAAGTATCAGACCATGGGCTATAGGTAGACTGGTGAGATCAAAACTGGCTGTCGCATGAAAGGTAACGTTCAAATTTCATGTTCTTGAACACATCCCTAAATCCCCACTAGCATCCAAACACAGTTTCCAAAGCATTTTGCAATGTAATGCTGCATCAATTTTCTCCACAATATAAAACTTAAACATTGAGTGACAGCAAGAGGTGTGTTTGGCCAATGCACTCCTGTCACCATTCTTTGAAATGCCGTGTACATACTGATAAATTATTTTACTAAAGTTATTGTTAGTTTTTCCAGTATAGAATGACAGGCATGTAAAACACCTAGCCATGTACACAATCTTGTCTGTCACACAATTGTACCTCCCTTTAACCAGCCAGCTTGAAACTTTTTCAAAAATTACAGTGTTGAAATCAGTCTCAATATAAGGGCATTGATGACAGTGGCAACACTTAACATTCTTTAATGAGCCATTGAACGAACCCCTAAGAGGTCTTTCAAGAATGATTTTCAAATTTGGCCAGTTCATATGAGTAAATGTCGGTGCATCACTAAAAAGAAATTTTAGATTCTCATCACAGTGAAGTGTAAACCAGTTTTTAGAAATGATGTTATGAATATCTAAAGCATCCAGTAAAATAATGTAGAAGCATGTTATTAGATGCTAAAAAAGAAAGGGGAGGGGGATCTAGTACTGAGAATTGAACCTAAAGTTCCCTGTTGTTTGGATTACAGTTCATCCACTAAACCAAACTCTACTAATGGTTGCTGTGTTAATATTACTGATATCTTCACAATGAATCCATATACCTTTCCTAATGATAGAGGCATGTTTACCATTTCTTTCTTATAGAATTAGAGTCAATTATTGTATTGAGATATCATCTCTCTCCAGAAACATCATCTTAAGAACGTTAAAGTTGTTAATACAGATGTTCTCATCAGACGTAAATAAGAGGCTAAAGCAGAGACAGTCTGCAACATCAAGGACAAATGACACCATCTATGTCTCTCAAAGGTATATACATTTTTATATATTATAAATGTTTGCTTACTCAACCTGGTGGATTTTTTTTTGAAAAGGCCACCAAAACGGTGGATGAAAGCAAAATGGTACACCCAACATACCTCAACCTGGCCAAAGCCATTGACACAAATCCCCAATCAGGTACAGTATAAAAGCTAAATAAACTGGGAATAAACACTACTTCACCTATTGGGATGCCAACTGACTCACAGATAGGATGTAGATAATCAAAATAGGGGAAGTTACCTCCACAAAGAGACCAGTCACCAGTGGAGTTCCACAGGGTTTGGTGCTGGGACATCCCCTGTTTGGCACCTACTTTTCTGAAGTAAAAGCCAATACCAAAGGGCTCTGGTTGGTTAAGTTTGCAGATGACTGAAAGCTAGGAGCAGTCATTGAATCCCCAAATAACTTAGCCATTCTGAAGGAAGGTTTGTCTCACATAAATAAATGGAGTCAAAGTCATGGACTAAAAATAAATGCCAAGAAATGCAATATTGTTTTCTTTAGGGAGTCATCTACTCCAGCAAAGAGTTGACCCAGTTATTTGGCATTTGGGAACACATGTGGATAGCCAACTAACTTTTAACTAATGTGTCCATTGTTGCAAGAAAGTACTTCTGCTTGCACAGTTTAAAAACAAAAGGGATTATGTCTAGATCTAGAATGTCATTTCTTCTTTTACTCAGTTCTCGTTAAGCAAGTCATTGAATATAATGCCCCCTTTGGCATGTATTTGCCCTGATAGAATGCACACAAGATGCATTACTAAAAGGATACATGGCCTAAACAGCATGTCCTAAATTGATAGACTTAAAGCCCTATCACTATATTCGGCATCTTACAGACTACTAAGAGGTGACCACAAGGCATCCAACAACCAATTACTGATGGATTTACTGCACATCAGCAAGTTAAATGGCATAAAACATACTTTGTCTAGTGCTCTGAACCTCTTTGACAATATCAGTAGAATGGTTCAGAGTGATAGGTATATCTTTCAGAAGATACATGTGCTCTGGAACAGACTCCCCAGCCACATAAAACAAAGTTCATCCCTGTCAGCATTCAAGTGCAACTTAGATCTATGAATGTGAAACAGAAAATTTACCACAGGAGTGCCCCCTCTTCTACTAATGAACAGATACAGCTCCTAAATGCTTTATCATATGAATGAGCTCCTCAAATTATCTATGTATGATCCTAGCTATTCTCATTAGGGGGTAATATATAATTAACAATCATAGGATGGGAAAGGCTAATCTACAACTAAATGGGATAGGTTATTTTGAGCACAAAAAGTGAATCTGGCTAGGCTTAAAATGGCTTGCAACTGCAGCTAGTCTATTACTTATCTATGAACCTATAAACCTGCACACACACACACACACACACACACACACACACACACACACACACACACACACACACACACACACACACACACACACACACACACACACACACACACACTCGGTATTTTAAATTTGGTGATTCTCCTCTTGGCCAAGTTGTCTTTGGTGTTTTGGACTTTCGTTAATCTAAAGTAGATCCATATATATATATATATATATATATATATATATATATATCAAAAAACAACTCACCAGCAACCCCAAAGTAGTTTATACAGAAAACTGAACCCAGTCGGAAGGTATATCCAGTCGAGTATCACACTCAAGATTCACTCTAAGTCTGACAAAGAAAATCCTTGTAGCAGTATATCCAGTGTGATAATATATCCAAAATTCAGCAAAAGACTCCTTTTCAAATGTATAAGAAACTCTTTATTAACATTTATTAACGTTTCGCGGAATATCCGCGAAAGTGCTAACGTTAATAAAGAGTTTCTTATACATTTGAAAAGGAGTCTTTTGCTGAATTTTGGATATATTATCACACTGGATATACTGCTACAAGGATTTTCTTTGTCAGACTTGGAGTGAATCTTGAGTGTGATACTCGACTGGATATACCTTCCGACTGGGTTCAGTTTTCTGTATATATATATATATATATATATATATATATATATATATATATATATATATATATATGGGTGTAGGTTAGAAGATCGACAGCTGGGATTACCGACAATGCATGAGCGGGCGCCAGATGATCGACACTCAGAAGACCGACGCTACGGATGAAAACTCCGACGCCAGGGATAGTGAGTTGGAAAGAAGGCTGTGTGAGTATGCGGTGGTGACGGACGTTAGGGTGCGACTAAGGTAAGTGTGGATAGTGACAGTCTGTGGGGATAGGGGTGGGTTAAGTGAGTTAGGGCGCGGGTTGGGTAAGTGTGCGGTAGTGGTATTTTTTGGGTTAGGGGCGGGTTAAGTGAGTTAGGGTTAGGGCGCGGGTTATGTAAGTGTGCGGTAGTGGTATTTTTTGGGTTAGGGGCGGGTTAAGTGAGTTAGGGTTAGAGCGGGTTATGTAAGTGTGCGGTAGTGGTATTTTTGGGTTAGGGGTGGGTTAAGTGAGTTAGGGTTAGGGCGCGGGTTAGCTGAGTGTGCGATAGTGACGGACCTTAGGGTAAGGGTTTGGGTTAGGGTTGGACGTAGTTGTGTGTGTGAGGTTTAGTGTGGGTTTGTGAGGATTTTGGTGTGCTTGTGTTCTGTGTGTGGTTTTTGGATAAGGGGATGTGTTTTGTTAGTTGATTGTTGTTATTGTGGTGTGTGCAGTGTGTGGGGTTTCGTGTTTGTGGACCGTCGGTTACTTGTTTGTCAGGCATGTGAGTTGTCGTGTTTCTGGTTTGTCGATAATGTGGTGTCGATGTTTTTGTTGTCGGTGAGAGTGGCTGTCGAGCTTATGACCTAGAACCATATATATATATATATATATATATATATATATATATATATATATATATAGTACAGTTTATTAAAGTTTCAAAACTTTGAAGACCATATGGCTGAGACCATGTAATCGAAGTTTCGACACTACAAACACTTTGCAGTGATTACTGTACAGTGCAGAACTCAGGATTTGCTGTTTCCCTCACTGTAGTGCAATCTTGGAGTTGGTATATTTAAGTAGCAGGGGTGTCGGGGCCACAGACCCCCAAGTGGGGGGTGCAGGGGGGCTTGGCCCACTGCAGAAAGGTAAGTATAATGTGTTTTGCTTCATTTTTGTATTTTTTATTGTTATTTTGAAGGAGAGTATACAGAGAAAGAGGTTGGAGAAGAAGAAGTGGACTTGTCAGAGAGATGAAGAAAGTAGACAAGAGTATTAGGAGATGAGGTGCATGGCAAAGACAGAGGTGGCGAAGTCTAAGGATAAGGCGTATGAAGAGTTGTATAAAAGGTTGGACACTAAGGAGGGAGAAAAGGACCTGTACCGATTGGCTAGACAGAGGGACCAAGCTAGTAAAGATGTGCAGCAGGTAAGGGTGATAAAGGATAATGGAGAAAACGTACTCTCAAGTGAGGAGAGTGTGTTGAGCAGATAGAAAGATTACTTTGAGGGGCTGATGAATGAAGAGAATGAGAGGGAGAGAAGGTTGGATGAAGTGCAGATAGTGAATCATGAAGTGCAGTGGATTAGCAAGGAGGAAGTAAGGATAGCTATGAAGAGGATGAAGAATGGAAAGGCTGTTGGTCCAGATGACATACCTGTGGAAGCATGGATGTGTTTAGGTAAAATGGCAGTGGAGTTTTTAACTAGATTGTTTAATGAAATCTTGGAAAGTGAGAGGATGCCTGAGGAATGGAGAAAAAGTGTTTTGGTACTGATTTTTAAGAATAAGGATGATGTGCAGAGCTGTAGTAACTACAGAGGGATTAAATTGATCGGTTACAGCATGAAGTTATGGGAAAGAGTAATGGAAGCTAGGATAAGAAGGTAGGTGATGATTAGCAATCAGCAGTATGGTTTCATGCCAGGAAAGAGCATTACAGATGCGATGTTTACTCTGAGAGTTTTGATGGAGAAGTACAGAGAAGTTCAGAAGGAGTTGCATTGTGTCTTTGTGGAAGTAGAGTAAGCATATGACAGGGTGCCTAGAGAGGAGTTGTGGTATTGTTTGAGGAAGTCGGGAGTGTCAGAGAAGTATGTAAGAGTGGTACAGGATATGTACAAGGGTAGTGTGACAGCGGTGAGGTCTGCGGTGGAAGTGATGGATGCGTTTAAGGTGGAGGTGGAGTACATCAAGGATCAGCTCTAAGCCCTTTCTTATTTGCAGTGGTGATGGACAGGCTGACAGACGAGATCAGACAGGAGTCCCTGTGGACTATGATGTTTGCAGATGACATTGTGATCTGTAGTGAGAGTAGAGAACAGGTGGAGGGGACCCTGGAGAGGTGGAGATATGCTTTAGAGAGAAGAGGAATGAAGGTCAGCAGGACTAAGACAGAATATATGTGTGTGAATAAGAGGGAGGATAGAGGAATAGTGAGGATGCAGGGAGTAGAGGTGGCAAAGGTGGATGAGTTTAAATACTTGGGATCAACAGTTCAGAGTAATGGTGAGTGTGGAAGAGAGGTGAAGAAGAGAGCACAGGCAGGATGGAGTGGGTGGAGAAGATTGTCAGGAGTGATTTGTGACAGACGAGTACCAGTAAGAGTGAAAGGGAAGGTTTACAAGATGGTAGTGAGACCAGCTATATTATATAGGTTGGAGACAGTGGCATTGACAAAAAGGCAGGAGTCAGAGCTTGACATGGTACAGTTGAAGATGTTAAGGTTTGCACTGGGTATAACAAGGATGGACAGGATTAGGAATAAGTATATTAGAGGGTCAGCCCAGGTTGGAAGGTTTGGAGACAAAGCCAGAGAGGCAAGATTACATTGCTTTGGACATGTGCTGAGGAGGGAAGCCAAGTATATTGGGAAAAAGATGCTAAGGATGAAGCTGCCAGGTAACAGGAAAAGAGGAAGGCCTAAGATAAAGTTTATGGATGTGTTGAGAGAGGACATGCAGGTGTTTGGTGTAACAGAGCAAGATGCAGAGTAGAGGAAGAAATGGAAACAGTTGATCCACTGGGGCGACCCCTAACAGGAGCAGCCAAAAGAAGAAGAAGATTTTGAAGTTTCAAAACTTCGATAATATGGCCTTGGCCATATGGTCTTCAAAGTTTTGAAACTTCGATAAAGTGTGGTAGATATACGTATATATATATATATATATATATGGTTCTACCTCACATAAACGAAACACCAAAACACCGACAACGCAATCACCGAAACCACATAACCGACAGTACAAAAACACGAAATTCCACATGCCCGACAAAGAAATAACCAACGGTACACAAACACGAAACCTCATACACTTCACACACCACAATCAACAAACAAAACACATTCCCCATCCAAAAACCACATACACAACACAAGCACACCAAAATCCCTACAAACCCACACTAAACCTCACATACACAACTACCTACAACCCTAACCCAAACCCTAACCCTAAGGTCCGTCACTACGACACTTACCTGACCCGCCCTAACCCTAACTCACTTATCCCGCCCCTAACCCAAACACAATCACTACCGCACACTTACCTGACCCGCTCCCTAACCCTAACTCACTTAACCCACCCCTATCCACACTTACCTTACTCGCACCCTAACGTCCGTCACTACCGCATACTTACACAGCCTTTTCCCATTTCGGCATCCTCGGCCGGTGCTTTCATCCGTCGGGTCGGTCTTCTGCTTGTCGATCTTCTAGGTCCCGTCGCGTCAGTCTTCTGCACTGTCGATCTTCTGGGGCTCGCGATTTCCGTGTCGATGTTCCGGCATGTCGTTGAAGTGAGGTAGAACCATATATATATATATATATATATATATATATATATATATATATATATATATATATATATATATATATATATATATATATATATATATATATATATATATATATATATATATATATATATATAAAGAGACAGAGAGAGAGAGAGAAACTTGTTGAGCAACATTTATGCCATTCTGCAAAAGGCAAGAAGACTTATAATAGGATGTAATCACCTCTTTCCACATTTGAAAGATGCAATATCAAGTTGTTTTGAAAACAGAACAGCAAGCAGAGTTAAGATGATTTCTTCCCTTGTTTTACTTTTTACTGGAAATCAGAAGTTATTATAACTTCATGCTTGTAAAGTAGCATGTGTGGAGTTCCAAGTTCCTAAAAGTAATGGGAAAGTCAAAGCTGGTTATTATTTTTAAAAGAAAAAAAATATCAAAAACAATACAATTTTATTTTTAAGTAATAGCAGTTAAATAAATTGTGGGGCAGAAGGTTAATCCCAACAGACAAAGCAAAAGATAATCACCCAGGTCTTCCCAAACATGAGTTATATTACCAATTAATCTCAATTATATTCAGAAATAAAGATCCAATGCCTTAAATCTTTCAGCATATGATCAATATCACATGCTCCAGACTGACTGTGTTTGTTTTCCTTCATATAGCTTCTCATTTGTCCATATCTGTCTATAGTTAAGTAAGTCATACCCTAATATTGGTAATAAATAAAATGCATCTTATTAATACATTATAGAAGTTTAGAATATCTAACTAATGTATTAATTAAATATTGTAAGCTTCATACCTTATTTTATGTCATGTTTTCAGCACTTTCCATTTGCACTTGCATGACACTGTTCTCAGAATGAGAAATGACTGGTATATGTGCCAACATATTCAAAAGGCTTCACAGAGGGGATGAATCCCTGCCTACAATCCAGATGATCCATGTTTGTTTAGTGACCTGGAAGCTGTAGGAGCCAGGTATACTGGGAGAAAAAGACAAGGTAGAGCCTGTTCATGTCTCTTGGGTGCTATGAATATACATCTCAGGATGTGCACTTTGCCTATATTCCTCAGTGGAGAACAGAAATAGATGGAACCTGTCTACAAGGTGATGGAACTATAGGGTGTAACACCACTAGCACAGATGGATGACAAGCCCTCACCCCCTAAACACACATACACATTCAGCCCTTTTGAGCATATGCAGTAATTAAGTTAAAAAAGTGATGCCTATGCCATAGCCATGATGATATCACTCTATGGGTGATTGATGGTCAGATGGTATGGAGAATTAATATAGGCGGGGAGTTACAAGAAAAAGTGTTTTGGGTTCAGCCTGTTGTGGAGAATGCCCCACTAGAAACTCCACCTGCTATCTTGTTGATGCTAAACATATCTGAAACTGTTGCATATTATCAAATATCTACTGTTGTACATTATCTGAAAATAAGACTAGATATTGTTTCATTATAGGCATGGATGAAATTTCTAAATATAATTGTTTTGGCTTTCTAACATTAGATAGAAGGATTTAACATCAATCTGCTTTTGGTCATACAGAGTACTTTGAATGTTCAGATAGGCGACTGTAAAAGACCAAAAAGAATATCAAGAAAAACAAAGATGCATCCATGATTATGCCGTACCATGTGAGTGCCACTAATGCTGACTTACATAGAAGCAGCAGCAATTTGTTGGCTGCAAAGTTGTGCTTAATGCTGCCTTGCAGATTGAGAACTGCTTGTTCATGATTGTGTTCCATAGCATGATTATACATTATTTATTTATTTACTTACTAACTACATACTGCATAAGTACAAGTCAATTGTCAAAATGCTAAGGAACTTTCAACAGACTAAGGTCTCTACTTATTTAGTTAATTACTTTATGTACTTACATCTTTATGTTTAGTGCATGACTTCCCTAACTTAGTTAAGCCTTTCCAGGGTGTATGGTATAGGCATGTCTTTGTTTTTCCTCAATACTTTTTTGTCTTTTACAGTGTCCCCATTTGAACATTTGATGTACTCTGAATGAAAACAATCAGACTGACATGGAATATTTCGATCTAAAGTTAGGAAGCCAATTTATCACTCACTCTGCTTTTCTACCATTTTAACACAGTTATCAAGCTTTAGTAAAATAAACACAGATGTCTTCATTTTCATCTGAGAAACCTTAACCACCCTAATTCTCATAGTTATTATAAAAAATAGCACTCACCAGGGAAGTAACTGCATTCATACTGCTAACTGCTATAACCTCTCAAACATCACTGAGACCAGATGCACCATCTAGACAGAATGTGTGTTACACTACATGGTAACAGTGATGATTTGTTAAACTCAGAAGAACAGACAAGCTTGTATGATCCACTCTCGATACAAATTCCTTGACACCTATGTCTCAAACACATAACCAGCTCTGTTATGATTAGCGACCCAATCATAATTCTGTGTGCTAATTAGATAAGATTGTACTGAATGTATGCATACATTTGACCAAGTAGTTTTATAGGCAATCACTGGTACAATGGCAATATTATTCACATGGATTCCACATACAAATGGGTAGGTATTACTCTTGTTGATTCCTAATTCAAATGGTTAGGTTGCCAGGATTCTTAATGACTAAGGAAATCACTACCACATGAAAACCCTGCATAAACAGTGCAACACTTCATTAAAAAAATGAATGAAAATTTTTTTTATTTTATTTTATTTTTTTATTTTACAATTTGTTTACCGTGAAAGTCCGACTGGGCAGGCTGCCCATTTTCAGTGGCGGCCCGGGGAGAAAAGCTCCATTATAAACAGTATAAGATTGTAAAAAATAAGAAGAATGTAGTACGGTATTTGTATAATAGAAAGCTTATATTAATACATGTCACACAATTCGCAGTGGTTACATTTAGTGGTGGTTATATATCTCAATATATAGCACATTATACACAGGACCAAGATACATTCAAATACACAAGAGAGCACTTTGGTATAAGAAAGAATAAAAAATAGAAGTACAAATCTGAGTCAGACCTGTGTATGTTAATTCTTGGGTAGCATAGCTTAGTTTTCAAATGAGGTATGTGAACACAAGAAGTGTTCACAGTATGTTTCTTCTTTTACTTATTCTGTTGTGCATACAGTTACTGCCATTACTGGGGATACACAGTCCTAATATGTGAAAGGGAATTAGTATTTTTTTAAAAGGATACATAACTGGTACATAATAAAAGCAAACCTGCATAAAACTCTATAAAATGGGGTCAATCCTGCCCCTCCCAATCAGCCCTTAAGGAAGATTCTGCCATTTAACAAGGATAACATTTAAAAAAAAATGATACACCTATTGACAAAAATGGTGAGGTGCTGTGTAATCTCAAATAATGACATGGGGCACTTATACTGCAGCAAACTGTTAGCAAATTACTGGTAACACCAACAGATACGTAAAGTATGTTTCCAAATAATACAAAAGACTCAACCTTGCTGTCAGCAATGCCAGCCAAAAATAATTCATTAACAAAAAATAAAACATTCAAACATCACAACTGCATTCATAAAAATTGCTAATTTATATTTTTGTTCATATACTCATAACTTACAAAACATTTTAATTACCCATTTACACAAACATTCTCATTTTGTAAACTTATTAAAGCAACACACACACACACACACACACACACACACACACACACACACACACACACACACACACACACACACACACTTAACTTACCATATCAGTCTGGCACTCGAGGATATTGCTTGCTTGTGTGGTAAAGTCAAACCCAAGTATAGAAGGATGATTGACATGTTACATTATGCATTTCCGTGCACATTAGCATGCAGTTATACAATAAACAATACCCTGTCATACCTTAATGCTCACTTATCCCATGTTTGACCATCTTACTGCTCCTGTAATTATCAACAATAATTTTGAATACTGTTATTGAGTTGTTTAACTTTATTGCAAGCAATAATAGATTCTGAAGTTTTGTTAGTTGTTGGGTAATGACGCTCTCTCTTGTTTTTGTTATTTAATTAAAATTTAAGCAATAGGTTACTGGACCTTGTTTTAGATGTTGTCATTTAGGCAAGTTGTCAAGTAGAATTAGTTCAGGCATGACTTCATATATCAAGCCCAGGTTCCTTCTAAATACTCTGCAGGGTATGGAGAACAAATAATTCCTATTGTCTAAGGCATTTGTGTTTTATAGCCTATGTATTTTCTTCATCAAGAAAATGAATGACTATATAAAATAAATAACCTCTGGATGTACTCTTGAAATTATATACAACATATTTTTTCATGCCTTCAGCATTTAGTTTCAGATTGCATAACTACCACTGTCTTATTACACACAGACATACAATCATACTCACATAGACACATACTTGCATGCATACACACAAACATAAACAAATGCAATGAAATGCATACACACACACACACACACACACACACACACACACACATGCACACGCACTCTCACACACACACACACACACACACACACACATGCATGCATGTAGACACTTATGCCCATGCACACAAGCACACACACATGCACGCGCGTGCACGCTTACACATACCAGCTCATATTATGTTTTGCACATTGTAGCAGCAATGAAAAAACTGCTTCTGGACATTAAAGTGACATAGTAACATATGAATACATTTTTTAACTTTAGACATGATTCTTTCCTTTTGCTTCAAAAGGCAAAGGTGTCTACAGTATTTGCAGGCATATGGCATCTGGAGCAGTAATGTAAAACTGTTTTTGGGGACAGAATAAATAATTACTGACAACTGGATTTAGGGGATTAATAAAAAACATAACTGAGGAACTACATATTGTAAATTAAAAAGTATAAATTAAAAAAATAATTCAAATGTTTCTGCAAATTACAATATTTGAAACATAATATATGACATCTCTCTGCTGCACTCATCCCTCACCCCATTCCACCTGCGTCTCTTTCAGACACTCAGAAAAGTGGTCCATAGCAATAAGAAATATGAAACTGAGTGCAACGTAAAACATACATCAGTCATTTGAAAATACAGGCTTCCATAAGAAATCACTAAGAGCTCATGAAATATTCAACTAGAGACAGAGGGGCATCCAGAGGACAAAGCTATAGTGACAGGAACCCATCTGTCACATTAACAAGCCTGTTTTTTTTTTAACTATAGAGTCCCCTCTCACCAATACCATTATTGTCAGCACTGATTAAATTTATGAAGGTGACACAGTGCAATCAGACCGAATAAATTAAGTAGGCAGTGTCTATCATCACATATGCTACATCCAGCGATAGAATCTCTGCTGAATCTTGCAGTCCAGTTAAGTGAAATCAGACCTGTGATTCCCAGTGGTATAAGTCAAGAATGACTTGATGGCATTTGTTGATTTCTTATAAGGAGCATCTCTGCATTACAGCAAGGCAGATCACCACTTGGGAAGTGGAGACAGTTTCATTTCAAGTTACTGTACAACAGAAAAGTGGGAAACATTTAAATGTACAAAATCACACCAAGGTACCAAAAAATCACCAGTAAAAAGTCCAAGGTACCCAAAGAATTGAAATCCAGCTACAAAATGAATAAAAACAGCTTTATTCCAATGAACCAAACTACATTAACATTTCTTAACAAACTCCACAAATACGTTTTCATTTAAAGTACTTCATCATATGCAGACTGGTAACGTGGTGCACACACTTTCTTCAAGAAGCCATGAACCTGCTACTGGCCCTACAGAGAAGGGTTTGAAAATGGCACCATGTGTGTTGTATGGCTAATTATACAACGGCCCCCCATTAATAGTACAAAATGTGCACGTTGATTGGTCAGCGTGCCTGTTATAAATCAGACTTATACTAATGGAAAAAGGTCCGGTCGCCCGGACTTTTTTCCATTAGTATAAGTCTTTTTTTTTTTTTTTTTTGTTACAGCAACAGAGCATGCAAGATCTCCGTTGCTTTTTAGAAAGTGTCTTGCTATGTTAAAGGAATTTAACATAGTGAGATAGCTTAAAAAAAAGCAACGGAGAAAGGAAGATCTCCATTGCTTTTTTTAAAGCTGTCTTGCTATGTTAAATTCCTTTAACATAGTGAGACACTTTCTAAAAAGCAACGGAGATCTTGTTTTCTCCATTGCTTCCACACACAGCTCTGATGTACTCATGCGCAGTACATCAGAACTGCCGCAGAATACCAAACAGCTGCGGAAGGGCAGCACGGAGGCATTATACAATGCCATTATTTAAGAAAAGTATTTTTGTCTTAAATAATGTCTTTGTTTGGCCACTCGGGCTTCACCCTCATGACCAAACCACACCAACTGTGGGTAAATCCAGCATTACCCACACCCAGGCATGGGTTATTGCTTAAGTAAACTCTGGTCTGACACAAGTAGGGGGAGGGGTAAAAGTGGGAAACATTTACTACTTAAAAAATGAGATCCAAAAATTTTCAGTCAATGCCTTTTCTGACTTCACCAGTCAGGGAGTCTTTTTGTCCTATGGTTTCAGCATCAAAAATGTTTAGATTGCTTTGCACTTCAAGAATTAATTAAATTTCTAAGCACAACTCTTTTAGAAACTGGTATCATGGCTTACTGACCTTATGCTGTATAACTCTACAAGGGAACTATGACCTGTGTTGTAATACTACAGTGTTGGTCTTTAAACTCAAATTCATATGCAAATGGGAATACCATTATCTGTCAAAACCATCTTAAAACAGAGGGCCTTCTGATATCAACTGCAAACCTAACAGAAGTCAGCAATTCATTTTGCCTTTTTTTTTTGTTTATTTTACAAGGCATTACATTTCTGGATTTGTAGTTATCTTCATTATTCTTAGCTGTTCCATTTGAACATCAAGCAAGAATCCCTCCCCCTGGATTAAATGCAGACTTGCATTTCCCTTCTCTTCTGGCAAAGACACTAAGATACAATCAATAAAATATAAGCTATGTGGATTTACAACTTCTCAGATAGTAAATAGCCAAGTCTGTCCTTGTTTCATATTTATCGGATCTGGTACCAAACATACCATTATAAGGGGCCTTTTCTGTTCTCAGACACATGGGTGTTTGTTGATACAAAATATATGGTACACATTATGAGACAGACATTTCTGTTAACCTTGGATCTAATCAGCTGCCATATTAGAAAAAAATTCTGATGCTTATAAAATGAATGACATTTAATAAAAGCAGGGATGTTTAAGTTTGTCTTGGACTATTTCAAAACAGAATGTGACCTCTAGTGTTTTCCAAAGGAAAAATAATATTTCTGACAGAAATACATTTTTGTCATCTATTGTATATGGCAGTCATATGCTGTGGAATAATATGAGTATTACCAGTTAAAGGACCCTGTTTCTATTGTCTTTATTTTTCTTTTTAATATGATATGATATTTGAAAATACATGTTTATACTGTATTGGAGTCACTGCTTTTATATCATATTAATAGAAGGCACTTGTAGATTTTTTTATCATTTAATTGCAAGAAAAAAATAAACAGATTATGTAAGTGATAGTTTACTGTCAGAATGGTGCAAATAAAATTAATAATGGCATATTTGCATTATAGGGAAACATAACAAAAGTATGATCCACTTCCCATCTTTCTAGTTCAGGTTTTTAGTGCAACTAGACATAGACTTTGGCCTAGGGTGTGGCTGATTTAAGAAATATTCATATGGTGGTACAATCCATAGAATCTCTTTGGAAACAGACAAATTCAAGTAGTTCTTTTTTATGTACGTAGGACCAATCGGTTTAATGTTAATCAGTTTTAGCTGTCACAAGGTTATATGCTGAGTAAAATAGCAAAGGTTGGTATCTATAACACACTGTTAAGATGCACCAGCAAACTTTAAAGTGAGAGGCAGTGACAGACAGAATATAAGACATGTTGAGATAAATTAATGGGTCGTTATCACTGTGAATCAGAAAGGTGACTTTTGCCTATATTTCTTTAGTCTGTACATTTTAGATATTCTCAGACTTTTGAATTGCCTTTATGTCAATGATTTAAAACTCAAAAAGTATGTCATAAGTAGAGAAGATTAACAAAAACTTCAAGCATGCTGAACTGGACTGAAAGATTGAGCAATGGCTAATAATATGGCAAGAAATATCAGTAACAATAACGCAGATGGATTTTAGCTCTTCATTGCAAGACTGTGTGACCATACTGAAAATGAAAAAAGACTAAACAACTTTGGATGTTATTCCTAGTTAAAACAAAAACACATTAAAGCTATCTACACTGACATCAAATGAGCACAGATAATTCATGATTCAGAGAGGCCACATACGATAGCACTTGATGGCCATGAATAAGCCTAAGTAAATGAAGTCACAGTGAGATAGAAATGAGAAATGATGTAAACAGTGTATGGTAATGAAGCATTCTCTTGACTACCTGTGATTCATAGTCAATTTTCCCACTTTTCCAGACCATCCATAGATTTGTATATAAAGAGGAGTCATACCTATTTTACCAACTTTTTAATCTATGAAGATGCAGTCACTTGCTGCTTGCCTTGTTATTTACCTGTGTGAGCTGCTTTCCATGGCAGAGCCAAAACCACCTGCACCTGGTGGTGCTTTCTGGCCAAGAAGGCGGAGATACAAGCAAAGAATAACTCACTACAATTCTGATAATCAGGAGATACTTGATAAATTTAGAGGGGACAGGGATATTATAAGGGTCTTAGTGAGCATATATTACCCAGACATGCATGCTGCTGGGATGCGTGGACTTCCTATCCCTGTGAATACTAAAGTATGTATAGCCCTCATTATACTTGTCATGGGGACCTTCCATAGAAAGACTAAGGATGCATTGGGTATCTCACAGGTGCTTTTGCCTGAAAGATAATGCTCCTTGAAGTAGTCTTGCCACATGTGGATCAATACATCTGTTTCCCAGTGTCACCCCAGGATCAAGAATAGACTATGTGTGCCTTTTATGGGGTTATACGTTTCACTGAGGTATTCATTGCAATACATTGCACCCATGTTGCCATTAGGGCCCCATCCGGTCCATGGGAGGTGTGGTACCACAATAGGAAGTGCTACTATTCCATCAACTACCAAATAGTGTGGGATGCATGGGGGTGCATCAGCAGCGTCTCTGCCCAGCATCCTGGCAGTGCACACGATTCTCATATCTGGCACACTAGCTCACTCTACTGCCTCTTTCTGCATGGCAGTTTGCCCAGTGGTCATTTTGTTAGTAAGTGGAAATACATTTTCTCGTTTTTTTCTGTTTTATTAGTTATTCATGGTAAAATGTGTTGCTGTATACTAAATCACTTTTTCTTTGTTTTCTTCCCCACTCCCTTTTCCTTTTCTCTGTTTTTCTTTTTCTTTCAGGTGATGATGGATATCCACTGAGACCACGGGTCATAACACCAGTGAGAATTCCAAGTACAACTGCAGAAGAGAACTTTAATACAACCCTTTTCCCAGACCCATATTGTCATTGAGAGGGTTTTTGGCCTCTTGAAGTCTGGGGGTATCCCTCAGTATGACCCAGCTACTGCATGCAGGATGTTTCCTGCATATTGCATTCTGCACAATATGGTAATGCACCACTCTAGTGGTAAATCGTAACATTGCTGATATTTTTTCTTTTGAGGAAAGACAGATTTTGAATAACTTGAAGGATAGGAGCATACAGATCATTAAACTTGATAAAGAGGATAAAGGTTGGGGAGTGGTTAATGAAGAGCTTTGGCTATTGCTTTAAAAATGTTGAGGCGCTTAGTGTTATAGGGATCCTTAGATGGGAAGACTTTTGAATTTCTTAAAGTTCTGAATCTCCTTGTCCTCTCCCTCTACAGTATTCCAAAGACACATAAATACAAAACTGACCGTCCTCTTAGACCTAGTGTTGCTGCCAAGAGCTCCAAAACAGAAACACTGGCTAAATATATTGATTGGAATTGCAAAGGGTTATTAAGGATAAAATCCCATACTTTTCATTATTCTTGGCATTTATTGGAACACCTAAAACTGACCCCTTTTGATGACACAGTTCTTTTCATTATTGTAGATGTAATTCATTTCTTCACAGTTATAGAACATGCTGAAGGTCTAGGATTTTCCAACACTTTTTTTTTAAAGGCCAGGAATCAATTTCCATTATTGAAGTTCAGTTGATAAATACTTTGTTAGAACTGGTGTTGGCTGACAATTTTATATTCTTTGAAGGAGAGTATTTTCACTAGATTTCTGGTGTAGCTATGGAGCCAACATGTGCCCCTTTATACAGCAAAAGAGTTTTAGCAGTTTGGGAAGAACATTATGTGTTTGTTTTGGAGTACACACCTTTGATTCATGCCTATAGGAATATATTGAAATATGCAGAATCCTTCAAGAGTTTAGTTTTTACAGGTGAACTGAAGGAAAAATTTGGTGGGCAACCTTTGATAATTTTTACCAAAAGAAAAAGGATAAAAAATGTGATTGATTGCTATGATAGGTGAGCAAAGATTGTTAGATATTCCAACCTAATGAACTTTTGTGGCAAGTGTGGTGGAAAGGGTTAAAAAAAGATTATCATGTCCAGATAGATGCAACTGTATTAACAATAGTGTGGCGCATTACTGTATGCTTAGTAAAGAGTTGTGGCATCAGTTTCCATGCACACTGCCTTCATTGTTATTTTGTGCAGATGTGGAAGGTTCACCTGCTAAAAGTAATTCTCATGTCAACATTTAATTCTCTATATAAATATATATTACTGTTTTTAAATCACCCTTCCTGAGTGGATGTGTGTTGCTACTACAGACATTGATAACAGCCACAGTGTCCACACTACCTTTGATTTGTCCAGTGTCATCATCCTCTGTGTCATAGTCATCATCGTGAATGGAGCGGAAGTATACCTCATCTGGTGTTAAAGCAATAAGTATCGGGGACCTCTCCAACAGTACTGGTATAGATAATTGCATTCTGCTTCGCCTTGGCTCTTGCACATCCCACAATATCATTTGCCTCTTCTTGCACTGCATTAATGTGTGGTTTCTTCCACTAACTGCATTAATATGCATTACACTTGATTCCAGGCTTTTGCCATCTTAGCTTGCATGGTTCCCCTTTTACCAAACAGACATTTGCCATATGTCCTAAGGTCTGCAAAAGGATGCATTTTTCCTCATGACTGAAATTGTCCTTCCTCTGCCTTGATCCCTTGTTCTGCATCATTATTGCACAGAAAAAGTATGCCACCATCATACACAAAAAACTTTTGATGTGATCATCAAACAGCACAATAATGAAAGCATGCCTGCCACCCTCATTAAAAATAAAACAGTAGGTGACAAAGAGAAAAAAACATAATTATATACACATGCAGAGTCTCAGTCCAGCTAAGTAAAGTGCTGAAGTAATGTTTGCACTACCATGCACTACCATGAAAACATTCATAATACTAAGACAATTTGTTAACAGATCCATCCTTTCCCAAACCCCAACCACCTTCTTGTATTTATAATATTGTCATTTTTCATTCAGCAGTGACACTCAGAAATCTTCCAGTAAAAACACATATATGTTGAACCAATACAACATCCCTGCCACAATTAAATCATGGCATTTCTACTATGTATGTACAGCCACTAAATAACACCAAAGTAGATTATTTTCTCATTGATCACTAATCATGTCGACTGCTGTTGTAATGATTTTCCATTTACAAATGACAACTTTATAGTACTCACTAAGGCATTGTACTATGCCGATCATATGATTAGAACAAAACATTTCTTGAAGTGAACTCTAATTTTATATAATTTTGAACTGTTTCATATGGATTTACAATATTTCTATTATTTTTTTCTTACTTTAAAATGGCTATGGCTTCCTAAGTCATTTGCCTAATAACTCAATTAATATTAAGTTAATATTACACTGCTAAACTGATTTGCCTAAGTTCAGGGTCATTTATATGTTTTGCATGCAAATTAGTCTCATACATTTATATCTATGAATCACATTCAAATGTGTATGGCCACTTATGCATGTAATCAGCTCTCAGCTATTCATGAGCATGGCATCAGATTCTTAAGAACATGCTGCATAAAGAGGAGGAGTCTACAGCAGTCTTCAGCTGCACCAGCATGCTGCAGGAATGTGTAGATAGCCTCAGTTACATCTGAAGGTGACTATGTTTAGAAAAGTTAAAATGAAGCCATATGCATGTTAGTTTGCACAACTGTGAAGTATAATACCATCCTTTCTTACATCACCTGGCAAAACCATCACCTCAAACCACTCATCATTTACTAAGAGTTGGTACACACACACACACACAAGAATATTTATTTCTGCAACCCTGTGTGATGATGCGAGGTTTTGAAAGCTATGCCAGGAGAAGTAGGGCAGTGGATGTGTAGCATATGCCAGCATAGCTAGCTGGAATTTTATAAAGAATTATATGTTATTTGAATATCAAACTGATTTATATAGATGTGCGTGCTGAAAATGTATTTGTAACGCTGCTTGTATTAAATATGTACCAACAGTGTGCCCTGATGGACAGAAGAAGAAATGTACATGTATTATTGTAACTGTTGAACTGTATAAATTGTAACAGAGGATACTGAAAGAGAACAGGTTAATCATAAATCCACCTAACTTTGAAAAATAGTAAGAAATAAAATTACTGGGCCTAGGCCATAAAGATGTTATCTCACAGTTTTGAATGAAGGCATAGATGCAATGTCTGCAATAAGTATGGTTTATTAGCTCCTGTAGGAAGAATGGAAGTGTTTTATGATTTTATGACTTCCAGAAGCTGCATCAGAGCTTAGTAAGCTCAATGTGTTTGTATTATTAACACATATGTGCTAAATCCTGGCAGTTCCTAACATTTGGGGGGGGGGGGTTGCATGGGAACCAGAAGTCAGATGACCAGATGTATGTGATGTCATTCTGTAATCTAACAGTAAAATAGTGTTTTAATACTAGCTGAGACAAGTCTCAGAACACTCTGTTTTTGTAGTCTGACAAAGAAGGATCCCTCACCTATTTCATCTTGCCTTGCTCTAGTAAGTAACCAGGGAATAATAATTCTTTAGATAAATCAGGAAATACAGTGAAATTAGTTAAGTACTGTTTTTCTGTATCTGTGTGAATCTATTCATTTGTGTTATTTTAATATTTCATGTGACTGAAAGTCTGGTGTTTATTGTAAGTTTATATTTAGCATCTGCATGTTCTTTTATTCTTTCTTATTAAATATATTTAAACTTTTCATTGTGGCTGGTCCTTTAGAGAATGTTTTAACCTTATTCTACTTATATCTATTGGCGACATTGTGGTCATTCCTGAAAGCCTGTCTGGCAAGCATTACTATTTGTATTAATATTAACTTAACGCAGTATAGTTGGGTACCACGCAGGAGCCTTAGGGTAGCTGGCTTTGGGGTGTCTGGAGGCAGTGAAATTACCTTATAGTCTGGGCAGAAGGGGACATAGCTAGTAAATCTGTGTCAGCCTTTCCCATGGGTGTGTGTGTGTGTGTGTGTGTGTGTGTGTGTGTGTGTGTGTGTGTGTGTGTGTGTGCGTGTGTGTGTGTGTGTGTGTGTGTGTGTGTATGTGTGTGTGTGTGTGTGTGTGTGTGTGTGTGTGAAAATCAAATGTCAAAGTGTGTGTGTGTGTCTGTCAGCTACTTGGAGCAGGGACACGAAGCAGTGGTTTCACAGGGACGGTGCTGGAGAACTTGCCTTGGACACTCAGCTGAGGACTTAACTCTATAGCTGTGCCAGTGTTGAGCCTTACTGGGGACCTGAGGAGAGACACAGAGAGGAAACTCTGACACCAGGCTGAGTGTGTTCCCTGTGTGCCCTTAAGGGAAATTGTGCTAGATGCAGACAGCTACATCTGGAAATACTGGGTGTATCAATTTCTGTTCCAAGTGAATGTCCCTCTCCAGTGTCAGTGGTGAGGATTAAAGCTCCTTAATTACTGGCCCAGAGTGGGGACATCACCCCCCCCCCAAAAAAAAACTAACTTTAATAACTGCTGCCATAATGCATGAGACATATATATTCAGGAGTAATTCTCTAGAAAGGTAGCTAAGGTAATGCACAGCTGCAATAACAATCATAAGAGATATAAACAAAAATGATGATTACATTACTGACTTTTATCCACCATGTAAATGAAATGTGAATATATTCCTTTAAAAAATGTAGGTAACAAAGCATTTTCAGTAAAACCAAACTTGCCAATAATAACATTACCAGGTCTAATGCTTCTGATGGTTTACTAAGTTTGGTTAGGGTGATGCCATACCTTAGACAGAGTGGTTCTAAACCTGTGACCCACAGCCCTGATCATACTTTCTTCATGCTGGTTCTGGTAATTTGAATAATGGCAGTACCTGTAAAGGCACAAGGCTACACTCCTAGATGTTCAGATAAGGAGATCAAGATTATAGTCTGTCTTCTGAGAGAGTTGTACCTGGATAAGATCCAGGTATATGTTAGGAGTACCAAGTGGAAAAAAATCAACATCTGGCAGGAGTTGGGTGAGCATGTAGAATCCCTGACTGGGATTGCATGTTTTGGCCAACGATGCTGTCACAGGTATGATAATCTACAGAAGCATAGGCCTGACCAGCTGG